>NC_063057.1:40613516-40747830 GCF_018812025.1 Megalobrama amblycephala | reverse complement strand
AATGTAACCATATATAAACTATAAATACATTACTTGACGTATGAATATGTTATTGAATTAAACCATAGATGCCACCAAAAAGAAATATGAATTACAAATTTACTTAACATTTCATTAACTTCTCAGTTAAACATTTTCACAATTTTTAACAAATTATTTTTTCAATAGATCTTGTGCAAAAACTTTTAAATGAATTAGAAGTTCAGAGGAGCTCCTCTACACTTTTTTTCTCAAGAAGCTCAACAGGTGAATTTGGTAAAGTCTTAATTGATCATCACGACTTCAACATTGTCTTCGGAGAGCCCAACAACCTTAATTTCCTCCGCTGGTCTCCTTTCTCTACGACCTGAGCTGCAAAAAAACACATTTAGGATAAGTGATAATGAATCTTTGATGCTTTTTTTCCCTTTGTTTTGTAATTATAATTGTTATTTTTACACATTATGCTATGAAAGACTGTGCTGTATTATCAGTTTTGTCATGGCTGAAGGTTGTGAAGCTGTGGCTTTATTCATCCCACAGGCTTGAGTGTGTTTTAATTTGATTTTATTTTCACAGTTAACAATGTGTCTATTAGGAATGGGCAATACAGCTAAAAAAATTATTACAATAGAATGTTTCATATTATTCGGTATTGATAATTATTGTTAACTTTTATAAAACAAAATATTTTTATAAAATATAAAACTTCTAATAATTATATATATAAAAACCTTTTTAAACAAAGACCAGTAGAAAAAAGTTTGTTTCTTTTAAACAGATCATGATTCTGAATGACAACTAAACAAAATAACATGAACTAGAGGTTCTGACAAAATATTAATTGATGCAGTCTTTTATAAAATGTTAAATTAATGAGAATTATTATTATTATTTTTTTTAAATCTGCTAGACTATGATTCAATGACTCAAAAATACTCTTGTTTCATTACTGGATGAATTTGTGTTTTTGAATGAATCTCTTGAATAAACGATTCAATGACAAATACATTTTAGTCATTTTAGTAATCAATAAATGCATACTTTTAAGTGCCAAGTTTCTTTTAAAAGCTGATTTGCTCAATTTCAGTTGCTACCAGCATAGACAGCAATGTTTATATCTGTGCTATATACTTTTATCTTGTGGTAATTTGATAATTTGTTACACAGAAATAATGACACTTTGTGGCTGAACTGTTTTTGCAGCTGTTTCATAACTATAGATGACAACAGCTCTCTCAAGTCAAACTCTGAGGTTGATCAACATCTGTAAGACGTAAGAAAACCCAAAAAATCGCCACATGGCAATGGTGCAACGCTGCTTGTTTGCTTGTCACTCATAGCACGCTGCTTTAGCAAGGCGTATGATAGGCTGTTTGTGATCCAGGGATGGCGCACACTTAAGGGTTGTTCATGCAACCGAACTTCAAGTCTATTTGCATTTTAATGCATTTAAGTGAAAGTATATCAAGCTTTATATAAAAAAAATTATATTGTTATCAACGAAGGCGTACTGTCGATAAGTATCTATTTTATTTTATCCCCCAGGCCTAGTTTCTGTGCATCAAAAACAGCTATAAGACACACTTGAAAAATCTAGCCAAAGTCTTCTGGATTACTTGAAACTTAAAAGCAGATGATTTTCTGAGGTCAGAGGGCATGTTGTGTGTATGTTGTATACCTCTACGGTTGTTTAAACCGATGAGTTCAATTTAAGGTCCTTGATATTCGCCTTCAGGTGTGTGATGTTGAGCTTGTCATTTAAGTGGATCATGCTCTGGGCCTCGTCACAACACAGTGACACGTCCAGGAGTTTGGACCCGCTTTGGATGACCAAGTCCAAGATGGTGACTTTCTGCGCTTGTCACAGTGGTCATGAATTTGGTAGATGGCTGTGTTTGGTCCAATGAACAGACGGTCTGCCCTGTGTCGGGAAGACACTATGATTTTTTTATTTATTATTTATATATATATATATATATATATATATATATATATATATATTTTTACAAGGTATGTCACACCCTCCTCAAACAGAGCAACGTTTGAAGCGTTTCATGTTTCGTGTTCTAGTTGGCAATGTAGTACTCCCTTTATCAAAATGTGAGAGTGAGAGAGACAGAAATTAAGGATATGTTTTATCCAACCATCCCAGGATCCACTCTAGTGCATCTGTCACACCCATAGTAACCAGGGAACTGCTTGACACACTTGACCATAGCTCTTGCTGGAGCATCGCATGTAACACATCTCAGGATGTGTAAATGCTTGCCTTCCCAGGTCGGACTGTTCTGCATTAGTTCAGCCAATTCCTGAACTATGTCATTGACAAAGTCTGGAGTTTTGAGTTTGGACACAGCAGTGGCGAGGCAGAGGGGGAAGATGCATGCTGGTGACAAGTTAATGGAACAAAGAACTGGCCAGAGGGCCAAGTTTGAGCTTTTAAATAATGGCAGTCCATCAAAGTTTATGGACAGGTCAAGTGACTGCAGATGGTCTGTCACAGCTGCAGGATATTTGATCAGATGGTTTGAGAGCTGATCTGCCACAATAAACAGTACACTCTAAACACCATCTTTGGTAGTAAGTTTATAATGGTTCTCGTTTACAAAGAGTGTCCTTGCTGTATGGAGAAGTTCATGCCCATGTCTTTTAAGGATGTTTGAAATGTACATGCCCATTCTGAAAGTTCTCCCCTGAGTGTGGATATAATATCTTGTTCGCTCTCAGAACTTGACAGGGCTGGATCTGAAAACATGCCAAGATTTTCCTCCTCAAAGTTACGATCAGCTGTGCTGACCATCTCAACTGAACTGATCGTGTCTATGTTGGCTGCCTTCTTTTGTGGCCTTGACACTCAGCCCAGATCTTATTGTACTGTCTCTTATGCACTTTGGATGTCATCAAGCTACTGTACTGGTGTCTCTGCCAGTAATTCATTAAATTATGTTTTTCAGTACATTTCCAGATTTAATCTTTTATTTTTTTGTTTTCTCAAACAACCAGTATCAATCATATATCTTGATTTTGTACCGAACTTGCCTTTTTGTAGATCAAATGTGCCAGAAGGCTGATAAAATGTAATAATAAACATAAATGTTGTTCCTCAGATGTTTCCACAACTCCCTATTATACTGTTCAAAGTGCTTACCTGGAAACAAAAGATGGCAGGAAAAAACACAGGCAGTGGAGGATGATCTGAAATCTAATAAAGAAAGAATAGTAATGTTACTCACAATTGTTGACCTTACAGTACACAACATTACAGTGCAGACCTTACTGAATGTTGAGGATTATGTTAATATGAATATCTAAGATAAATCCATAGTCAAACTTGAATCTGCCTTACAGTTAAAAAACATCTTAGGATGCCAATGATCTGTTTGGAGACAAGCGAAAGGGGGCAAAAATATTAAATAGGTCTATATTGATATGTGACCCTGGACCACAAAAACAGTCATAAGGGTCATTTAAAAAAAAAAAAAAAAGGTAAATAAATAAGATTTCCATTGATGATATACAATATTTGGCCGAGATACAACTATTTGAAAACGTTTTGAAAGTCAACTTTTTGAAAAGTTGCCTTTAAAGTTGTCCAGATGAAGTCCTTAGCAATGCATATCTGCTCACAAAAATACATTTATGATATATTTACTGTAGGAAATTTACAAAATATCTTCATGTAACGTGATCTTTATGTAATATCCTAATGATTTTTGGCATAAAAGAAAAAGGATAATTTTGACCCGTACATGTATTGTTAGCTATTGCTACAAATATACCAGTGCTACTTATGACTGGTTTTGTTGTCTAGGATCACATATATATGTGCGCAATAACTTTAACTAGAATAACTAGTCATTAAAGAACCATTATTTACACATTATTTATTGACGCTATGAACATGTTACATTTGAGATTGTTACAGCATCATAAATTTAGTGCCTTTATTATAAGACAAAGATGAGTCTGACTTGCTGCATGATGTAGCTTAAATTGATCTAAAATACTAAGAAGGTGTCTGACAGTCGGTCAGAATACTTACAAAGCCAAAGATACGCTCCTTGCAGTGGCTCTAAAAAGAGAGGGGAGAAAAAGAAGAAACATGACAGAATGTGAGCAAGATATTGCTAATGTCTGTAGAAGTAAAAAAGCAGATAATTTTTTGAGGTCAGAGGGCATGTTGTGTGTATGTTGTATACCTCTATGGTTGTTTAAACCGATGAGTTCAATTTAAGGTCCTTGATGTTCCCCATCAGGTGAGTGATGTTGAGCTTGTCATTTAAGTGGATCATGCTCAGGGCCTGGTCACGCCACAGTGACACGTCCAGGAGTTTGGACCCGCTTCGGATGACCAAATCCAAGATGGTGATTTTCTGTGCTTGTCACAGTGGTCATGAGTTCAGTAGCTGTGTTTGGTCCGAGGAGCAGATGATCTGTGCTGGGAGGACACATACCCCACCCCCACCCCCACCCCATCCAAAAACAACAACAACAGAAAACTATAAATGCATAAATACGTGAATAATTAAATAAAATAGGGGAAAGAAAGAAAAGGAGAAAAATAAACTAAATAAAAGGGAGGGGAAGAAAGAAGATAGATGTGTAGATTACATAGATACATACAGTGGTGCTATTATAATTGTAGAAACAGAATATAATTAAACTATACACTATGTCAGTAATGTAGATCAATACATGTTTACACATTCACACATACATAAACACACATACAAATATTTACACATCTATAATGTGGGTGGTTTCTTGAGTGCCTGGCCAAATGGCACCATCAGTAAGCTGAAAGTTTAGGGTTTTTGTTTTGTGTAATTCATCACACATTTGACACTGCTGGACCAGGGCGGCTAACCTCATGAATAAATTAAGATTTTGGCTGTTTTCTTATCAGATCCATTTGATATTATTCATCCGCCTTGTTTTCTTAAGCACAGTCTAGACTTTGCATAATTTTAGTTTTGTGGTTAAAGTTTTCTTCTCCAGATAGGCTTGAGTCTTGTGACATATTTGTTGATTTGTGGCGTTTGTCATAAAGTTCTTTGTGTTCAGACACCAATGAGATCAGCAGCTCTACATTCATCTTGCCTCGTTGCATCTTCTTCGTCTACTTACTTCCTCTTCATCATCATCTTCTTAGGTATAAATGTGTGCTCAGGAAGACTGTTTTGTGTTTGAATGCCACCAAGTCGTGTTTTACTGTAACTTCAGCACCTCCAGGAACGTGAACAAAAACAAAAAAAGCAAGACGGGAATCGCATGCCGTCATCAGATATGGCTGTAAATTGGTGAACACTGTCCACCTCACAACGTTCTTCAGGGCTTAAAACACATTGTTTGGGCCTTTCAATGACACCACTTTTTTCTTGTTTGCTAGCTTTAGCTGTGATGTTTCCTCCTAACGATTTGCTACTTCATTTAAGACATTTTTCCTAGAATGGACCATTTTCCCTGTTTAAAACACCAGCATATGCTGGTAAGGTAGGGTTTGAAGCTGGGATGCTGGTTGGTCTAGGACCAGCATAAACCAGCTTCAAAACCTTCCTTAGCAGCATATGCTGGTTTTTTAAACAGGGTTCTTCATCTGATGAAGCGAGCTCTCAAACTTAAATGCACTGCAGTTGTCAAGGAAGCCAAAGTTTTGAGCATCTTCTGAAATTTGCAGCTATGAATGAACGTTGTACACTAAACATGTCTACCATCCTTTCTCCACAAAGTATTGCAGAAGTTGGCTGGCATAAAGCCCTTGTGCCTTTGTAAGTTCTGGGCTCACTAAGATGCACAGAGCAGTGCTAAAACACAAGAAGTGTTGGTATTGTTGTGCTCCCTTCGAAGCGATCTTCCCTGTATATAATGCAAACTGTCCGAATTCGGTTGCTTTCCAATGTTCAATTTCTTGCAACACACTTGGCTTTCTGGTAAACCAGCCAGGAATGAATTTCTTAAGTGTCACCAGCCTATTGCTTACACAGGCCACATCTCCTAATGACATGCAGTGCTCTGATCTACCTCTTGTCCACAATAGCAGCACTGGTGCATAAAATCTATGGGGAACGATTTGATCATGTCAATTGGGAGGACAGAAGGTGAAATCTCCTCTTGATGGTGTTCTAGTTGCCAACACTCCCTGAAAGATTAGTCTTTCCTCAAGGTCAGATTGCCAACTTCAGGATACGGTCCATCCGACCATCCCAGTATCCACTCTAGTGCATCTGTCACACCCATAGTAACCAGAGAACTGCTTGACAAACCTGTCCATAGCTTTTGCTGGAGCATCACAGGTAACACATCTCAGGATGTTTAAATGCTTGCCTTCCCAGGTCAAATCCCTTCTGCATTAGTCCAGCCGATCCCTAAACTGTCATTGACAAAGTCTGGAGTTTTGGGTTTGGACACAGCAGTGGTGAGGCAGAGGGGGAAGATGCATGCTGGTGACAAGTTAATGGAACAAAGAACTGGCCAGAGGGGCAAGATTGAGCTCTTGAATAATGGTAGCCCATCAGTGTCAATGGACAGGTCAAGTGACTGCAGATGGTCTGTCACAGCTGCAGGATATCTGCTCAGATGGTTTGAGAGCTGATCTGCCACATTAAACTGTACACTCTAAACACTATCTTTGGTAGTAAGTTTATAATGGTTCTCGGTTTTCGAAGAGTCCTTGCTATAAGGGGAAGTTCATGCCCATGTCTTTTAAGGATGTTTAAAAGAGCATCCACATTATTATGTTGAACTTGAAACATACATGCCCATTCTAAATGTTCTTCCCTGAGTGTGGATATAATATCTTGTTCGCTCTCAGAACTTGACAGGGCTGGATCTGAAAGCATGCCAAGATTTTCCTCCACAAAGACAGTCACTATCAGCAATGCTGGCCATCTCAACTGAACTGATCGTTTCTATGTTGGCTGCCTTCTTTTGTGGCCTTGACACTCAGCCCAGATTTTACATTTACATTTACATTTAGTCATTTAGCAGACGCTTTTATCCAAAGCGACTTACAAATGAGAGTAGTAGAATCAATCAAATCAACATGAGAACAACAATATGCAAGTGCTGTGTGAAGTCACAGTAAAGTGCTCATAGCAAGATCTCAACATAACACCGACTGTTACGTAACAGTTGGGATCATTAATATGTACGCCCCCAATATTTGCATATGCCAGCTCATGTTCAAGGCATTAGACAAGGGCAGCCAGTATTAACGTCTGGATCTGTGCACAGCTGAATCAACAGACTTTATGCAGGTAAGCAAGCAAGAACAATAGTGAAAAATGGCAGATGGAGCGATAATAACTGACATGATCCATGATAACATGATATTTTTAGTGATATTTGTAAATTGTCTTTCTAAATGTTTCATTAGCATGTTGCTAATGTACTGTTAAATGTGGTTAAAGTTACCATCGTTTACTACTGTATTCATGGAGACGAGAGGCGTCACAATTTTCATTTTTAAACACATTTTAAACAATCTGTATAATTCATAAACACAACTTCATTCTTCATAAATCTCTCTAACAGTGTGTAATGTTAGCTTTAGCCACGGAGCACTATCAAACTCATTCAGAATCAAATGTAAACATCCAAATAAATACTATACTCACATGATCCGAAGCATGCATGCAGCATGCACGACGAACACTTTGTAAAGATCCATTTGAGGGTTATATTAGCTGTGTGAACTTTATTCATGCACTCTATTATAGTTGAGAGCTTGGGGGGCAGGGAGCGCGAGATTTAAAGGGGCCGCAGCCTGAATCGGCGCATAGTTAATGATGCCCCAAAATAAGCAGTTAAAAAAATTAATTAAAAAAAAATCTATGGGGTATTTTGAGCTGAAACTTCACAGACATATTCAGGGGACACCTTATACTTATATTACATCTTGTGAAAGAATGTTCTAGGGCACCTTTAAATAATTTCAAATAATGTTTTAATGTTTTATATTTAATGTCGAACGATGTCTTTAGTACCTTTCTGGACCTCAAAAGGTGCAATGATGTTGCTGCCTATGTGTGGTTCAGAAACCCTCAGATTTCATCAAAAATATCTTAATTTGTGTTCTGAAGATGAACAAAGGTCTTACAGCTTTGGGACGACATAAGGGTGAGTAATTAATGACAGAATTTCCATTTTTGTATGAATTAACCCTTTAATCACATTATGCACCAAATAGTTAGTCAAAACATAAACTTACAATGCCAAAGAAGCTTTGGGGTGTAGTTAGCTCAAATCTAGGATGACTGCTAGATCGATCACTTACACAATCAGATGACAAACAGTCAACACTGAAAAAAGAGAGAAGAGAATATAGCCTACAACAATGTAAACATGAATTAATATGAGAAAGCAAAATATATAAGGAGCCATAATAAAATATGAAATAAACAAGACATAATAAATAAGGAACCATAATAAGGAAAGCTTTTTCATTCTTGAATTAATTATAATTTTACTTGTAAATCATTTTAAATGTCTACCCACCAAAAATAAAACAAGTCATCACTTTTACCAATAACTGGAATAGAATTTCAAAAATATTTTGCTATGAACATATTTCTAACTAACTAATATTCCTTTACATTGCTTTAGTCTGTTACTATTTTAACATGTCATATTTCTTTCCCATGTAGAGTGAATCCAGCATTTGTACGTAGCTGTCACTTCAGAAACTTTGCAGCATGCAATTGACCATCAGACCTCTTTAGCAGCATAGAAAACAATAGGTTTATGGAGTTTCAGTTACATTACTACATTGAATGATTATATATAATCTTGAATATAAAGTATAATAATGCAATGGGGGAATATCTGTGGGTCCTGTTAATAATAAAAATAATAATTTAATAATAAAAAATACAGAAAAAAAACCCTCTTTATTTCGGCTTAAAATATTGCGATAAGTATCACATGGTGAGTTCAGTATCGTGATTTTATTGAATTGTGACACGAGTATATTGTGACACCCTTATGTACAAGATGTTAATCACAGAATGCACCTGATCGTTAATCAAAACATACTTAACCAGTTGCCCATCCCTGATATAGAGAAACAATATTGTTGGGATCAATTTCAGAATGATTTCTTTTCCTGCTGCTGAACGATAAAACACTGACAGCCAATCAGAATCTGTTATAATGTAAATAAGTGCTCGCGCATTTAAAATGGCAGAAGGCATTGCGTTAATTGCTGAGGTCCAGCCACTGTTTGACAAGTCAAACCCCCTTTTCAACGATACTTTAAAGAAAGTTAATATGGAAAACAATAGTATTAACGATGAGATCATTATTCCAGGCTAGCAAACAGTGTAACATAAAATTACCTCAGGTATCCAGCACTAGTTTCAACAACATTGTCTTGCTTCATTTGAAGCTGCAGCGAAAAAGACTTTTTTTCTCCACAATATTGACCTCGTCAGCTAAATTCAGTGTTAGATTTGATCGATTACACTACGCTAGCTATTCACTCAAAACATAGCATGCTGAGGACTGGTTTAAGCTGTGTTAATGCAACAACAACAGCAAAAACATGTACACACCTTGAAACCACACCTTGTTACAATAAACAGACCGTTGGTGTGACACAAATATAATTATCGTTATAATTATCTTTATAGTTATTGTTCTTGGTGTGAACAATACCTTAGGGAATACTGCCTGCAAAGGAAAGAGAAACACCACAATCCACACAAAAAGAAAACACAGCAATTCAGTGTGAACACATACATAAAAAATACATTGTGTAACACAATTATTACCCTTCACAACACAAGTCTGGGCTCTGGCTGGGCCACTCAAAGACATTCATAGAGTTGTCCCATAGCCACTTCTTTGTTATCTTGGCTGTGTGCTTAGGGTCGTTGTCCTGTTGGAAGAGGAAAACTTTGACCCAGTCTGAGGTCCAGAGCACTCTGGAGCAGGTTTTCATCAAGGATGTCTCAAGGATGTACATTGATGCGTTCATCTTTCCCATGATCCAGACTAGTCTCAAAGTTCCTTCCGCTGAAAACATCCCCACAGCATGACGCTGCCACCACCATGCTTCACTGTAGGGATGGTACTGGCCAGGTGATGAGCATTGCTTGGTTTCCTCCAGACATGACACTTGCTATTCAAGCCAAAGAGTTCGATCTTTGTTTCATCAGACCAGAGAATTTTGTTTCTCATGGTCTGAGAGTCCTTCAGGCGGGCTGTTATGTGCCTTTTAAGCCGAGTTCAGACTGCACAATTTTCAAAGTAGGTCACTGTTCTTTTCACACTGCATGACTAACTTGGCCAGCATTCAGTCACTGCTGTGTTCACACTGCACGATGGATCGGCGACAGAAGGTTTCACACTGCATGACTTTACAATAGGAAGAATAGCCGACAACTCTGTCTGGCACGTAGTTTTCAGTCAGAACACTTTTCACACAGCAGGATTTTGAATCGCCGACAGGTCCAGATATTTAGCATGCCAAATATCTCACGGGTGTCGGCGATTCTCTCAGATGGCGTCTTTGCTCATTCACACTGCGTGATTGTCACTCGCATGAATGAACACCGATTTGCCTGTGATTTCGGGCATTTGACGCCGATTTCTCAAAACCTGTCGTCATCGAGCCGAAATCAGGGCTAAAATCGTGCAGTCTGAACTCGGATTTACTGAGGAGTGGCTTCCATCTGGCCACTCTAATATACAGGCCTGATTGGTGGAGTGCTGCAGAGATGGATGTTCTTCTGGGAGGTTCACCTCTCTCCGCATTCTCTGTGAGAATGACCATCGGGTTCTTGGTCACCTCCCTGACCGAAGCCCTTCTCCCCGATCCCGGTGGTTCCAAACTTCTTCCATTTACAGATGATGGAGGCCACTGTGCTCATTGGGACCTTCAATGCTGCAGACATTTCTCTGTACCCTTCCCCAGATCTGTGTCTCAATACAATTAGTGATGGCCGATTTTGAAACACTGCTTCATGAAGCTCCGAAGCTTCATGAATCTTTTGTTTCGAACCAGTGATTCGGAGCGTGTATCAAACGGCCAAAGTCACGTGATTTTAGTAAATGAGGCTTCATTATGTCATCACTGTTTCGAAACAGTTCGAAATTTCAATGGTTCAGCGGTAGAGGGCGATGATAAAGTGAAGCCATGAATCATGCAGATTCACTGAGAACTATTGAACAAGTGTCTAGATCTTTACCCTATGGTTTTACCTGATCTCTGATCAGTTTTATACATTTGTAGATGTTTTAATTAGATATTAGAATAATTAAAATGAATAATGGTAGTTATTAATCTCTTATTGGCCTGTTTAGCTTGAGCCATGGAACAAAGAAACAAGCCTTGAAAATTAATAAAAGAACACAAATTATACAGACATTCTATATTTAATCTTATTAAATGATTAGTTAATTGCATTTGATTGATTTTACTGTCAATAAAATTTTTGCAATAGATTTGTTAAAGGGTATTTTTAATGCATGTTTGGCCAGAATTTGTTGCATTTACACTGTTCTGACCACTAGGGGTCACCGTGGAGACAGGTGTCATATTGTTTCGAAGCCTCGACACATCACGGCACATTTGCTTCAACTGCTTCAGTGTTTCATGAAGCCTCGATCTGCCCATCATTAAATACAATCCTGTCTCCTCAGTCTACAGACAATTGCTTGGACTTCATGGCTTGGTTTGTGCTCTGACATGCACTGTTAACTGTGGGACCTTATATTGACAGGTGTGTGCCTTTTCAAAACATGTCCAATCAACTGAATTTACCACAGGTGGACTCCAATCAAGTTGTAGAAACATCTCAAGGATTATCAGTGGAAACAGGATGCACCTGAGCTCCATTTGAATGTTATGGCAAAGGCTGTGAATACTTATGTACATGTGATTTTTTTTAATTTTATTATTATTATTTTTTAAAATAAATTTGCGAAAATTTCAAACAAACTTTTCATGTGACTCATATTTGTTTTCTCAATGACAGTGTGACAAACCACATAGAATCTGATCTTTTTTTTTTTTTTCAGATTTGTGCCACTTCCATATGTAGTACTAAACCTGATACAGGTTAGATGTTTTGTGACCGCAGTGTGAACAGTCATATCCGAATTCATGCGATTTTTCTTTTCTTTTTTTTTTTTTTACATCACTCGAGATCAACATTCGTCACGATTCTGCACCCATGAGAGTTTATTCAAAGATTTTACATACACAACGTTATCAAGACAGTTGCGAAAGGTAGTCAGTAGAGGGGCAGTGATGTGTAAGAACTCATGTATTACAGAGACGGCTCTATAATACAAGTAAAACATGAGGGCTTGTATCATAAGTGTTTCAAAACTCTGCTCTCTTTTGTCACATCATTGCCTTTATTTTTCATATTGGCTGTGCATAATTTCATTGGCTTCTGTGGCAAATCACACTATAATTAAACACGTAATCACTTACTTGGATCCAGCCTCTCATGAAGACTTCAGATGCCTCAACACCTGTGAAGAGACGACCCTAACCTCTGCGAGGACGTCAGATGACACAAACTCTGGATCAACATGCACCATTTCAAATTTTGCTATATATCCTAAACATTGTTAACATTTATTCATTACTTCAATGAGCTCATTGTTTCTGTCATAAATTTATATATTGCTTAAACAGATTGTTAGCTAACTGTTTGATTGGTTATGTATATTGAAATTACATAACTTGCACAGTCACCTCTGATAACAGATTACTCTAAATTGTAATGTTGACATGCATTTTCTGTAAAGCTGCTTTGAAATTATATGTATTGTGAAAAGCGCTATACAAATCAATGAATTGAATTGAATGTCCTCCATGTTACTTCCGTAAGACAGCGCACTGCGTGTGATGCCAAGATCGAAGCGAACACACTAACGTGATATTTAACCCCCGGAATGTGATCGGGATAGGTTTGGACTAGTTTTGAGAACCAATTGAGTGGATTTTGTGGTAACTTTCGTGGTCTCGCTAACAAGAAATAACATTTGAAATACTTTTAACGTAGCCTATGTTACCTTTCCTTGTTACCAAGTTTAAAGCTGTTTTATCTGCAAAAGTTGAATGCAGTGTGACGTATGTTAGCATGAAAGTTGGCCTGTGTGAAGCTTGAATTTCTTTTATGTTTGAATGTTTGGCAGGAGCAGGAAAAAATTCACAATATAATGATTAATAACTGCATGTGCAGGTATGGTTATGAATTTTGATGTGTTTTTGTAATTGAATTGGTTCATTCATATATCAAATGTTATAAATGTGGGTGATTGAAGAGGTACACTGTGAGTTTGAAAAATACACGTGTGATACTTTACATACTTGGTGTCAGTGTATATTTTGATATTTTATTGATATTCAATCACTGTTGACTGCATTAAGTGAAGTCTTTTATATAAACCATTTTCTGCATATGGGTCAAAATCACCACCATACAGTGCCTTTGACAATTCACAATTCACACAAGATAAGATTTTCTATTTAACTTCATATTTGTTGTATTAAGGTGACTTTAGAAATGCATGTTGGTCAAGCTCCAGCACTTTTTATAAATTAACTGCAAGCAAACAATATACGAGCAAACCACAAAATATGTCCACCCTGTCATGGACAAATTCAAACTAGAGTAAATACATTTTCAGTGCATACAGTGATTATAAAATTTTTCAGAAATATATTTAGTCACTTTCTCAACAATACATTTAAGTTAATGGGAAAAGTTTTTTTGATAATAATGAAATTAATGCAAAATATTTGCTTCCCTATAATATAAGCAATGGTTGCACTTTCCTTTCTAAATAACATCTTTAACAAATTTATCTGGTCAAACTTTCAAACAAAATTGGCCTCTTATTTATAAAAACACAGCTTTTGCTAATTTGTAAACTTTTTTTTGCTTATTTTCATAAAATATAAAGATGACAGGGTAGGCAACAAAAGGACAATTGTACATAACTGTAAATGATACTCTAAATATATTGATTCGTTAAACACCACGGATTCATTCAATAATGAAACCCCGCTGTGTGTTGCTCTGAGATGCACAACAGTTCTGCTGTGGCTTTATTTGGAACTATTTCTGTTGGTGAAATGGAGCAAAAGCAGACAATATTGTGTTGAAAATGTAACACTATATTAACTTAGATATTCAAGGTCATTTGATTGCCCCATACAGGGGTGTTTTGCCCACATATGTTGAATTTTAGGTGCATCCTAAATGCATTTTTACAGGATACATCACACAGTGAGTTATTGCCTTGCATTACGTTTATCACTAAGCGACTGCATTGATGTAAGATGGTGTGGTGTGGGGATCGTTAAGTGTGTTAATCATTTCAACATTTTATTTTTCCCCCATTATTTCAATAAATTAACGTTAAATCGACAGCCCTAGTGAAAACATTACCAGAATGTAGCAAAACCTATGCACATGTCCTCTCTGTCATGTACAAACCATGTCCACCCTGTCATGCACTCTGGTTTAAACCACCCTGAATGAAATTTCATTTGGATTTGGCCAATTTCGATTGTGTCTGTGTAAACACAGCTAATGACATTGACTGGCTAGAATGTTATGTTTTAGCTCATGGTTTTTACTGTCATATTTTGCTGTTTGTTTGTTTTGTTTTTTTTTCACAAGTTTGAATCAAGAAAACAACAATGAAATTCAGCTCTGCGAGTTCTACATGAATATCATTTAACATTTTGTTCTGATCTACAACTACATAATGAATAAAAATCACAAAATTACCTTTTATAAATAACATTTAATGATATAGTTGTTTTAAATGGATTAGGAAAATAGGGTAGCATAATATTTCTATTCAACAAAATAGATCTTCATAGTTAGTCCCTATTAATTAATGCAAATGCATGATAAAACACCTATATGATTCTTAGAAATTAATATTTTTACTATGAAAAATATATTTAATGTTTTAGATAGTAATGTGTATAGTCATGAATTCAATGTTATAACTTTACACCATGTTTCATTTCTTAGAATGAAGCATACGTGTGTAGTTTTAAAAATACATAATGAAAATAATTTTTCATAATTTTTTAAAGTATTTATTTTATTATTACTATGTTTTAATAATAAATGTAAAAATGTATTTTTATACATGTTTTGGATGGCTAGATATAGTTGTATATATGTATATGGCCTTCTCAATCCAAGCCATTGGTTTAGTTTACTAGCCCCACCACTTATAAAAAGCTCAAGGCAATCAGCTCATGCTCGGTCTAGATCAATATTATTTGCAAGAGCATTTTATCTGGTTCATTTTGCCTTTTATGAGGGAGGACCAGGCTTGGATTTTATGATTAAAGCATTATGTTGAACGTTCGCTGGTTTCCCGCCTTCTTCTTCCGCGAACTTTAAACAGAAGAAAGGAGGAACGCAACTGTGGGAAATCCGCTGTGCCAGCGAGCGCGTCTGAGCAGAGTCTGCTGCAGTGGACGCTCGCGGCGGTGGGCTGGAGTAACTCGCCAGGGGAACGGACGAACTCGCTGCCAGCCGCCTGGGTTGTGGAGGGGCGGCTGTCGTCCGTGAGCGAGTGGAGGAGCCTGAGGCCGTCCGCCATGATGAGGAGGAGCCCGTTTTCATTCATTATTCACCATTTCCAACTGCTTGAGGGGGTCGTTCAACTTGAGCGTACTGGAGCGATTTTACTCGACTCCATTTCCTGTAGAACAAATGAATAATCTGTAAATATCAGTGTTTATAAATGTCTATGTATGTATTTTTTCCTTTCTTCTGCTAAAACATGCCATCTTTCTATGTTAATGTGAGTAATGATGGCTCAGTTAATGTGAAATTATTTAAGTAAAGTTAGACTGTGGCTTTAATGCTAGTTACTCTAGACTAGTGGGTGGTTGTGTATTAGGAGAGTATTTTTAGATATCTGTTCTGGATTTTGAAAAGAGCAGCAGATCCCAATAACATATAATCTTTGCAGACATCTTCAGGTGAATACTATAATATTCTAAACTATAGTACAGTAAATCTGCTTTTGAAGCTACACAAGTGTTCAAACGAACTCATGTACCATGTTAAACTGAGTTCAACTAAAAGCATTCATGCATCTATTGCTGTTTACCTTGTTTCCAGTCGTTGTGTCGGTGTACAGCCCTCGCTCGAGCGTTGTGGTGTTGGTTGAAACGACAAACCATGTCTTTCTCCTGGATCCTCCTCCTCTTCTCTTCCAGAAACTGGGTATGTTTCTGACGCACATGATGGACGTCCTGTTCCAGCTTGGCTCTCTGTAGAGCGAGAGCTTCCTCCATTTCCATCTTTTCACGCCCATGACGCCAGACGCACTTCTGTCCTCCGAGCCTCTATGAAGTCGTATCTGCGGCCTTTGGCTACTTGACGCTCAATGTGCTGCTCGGATACCTTCTCTGCAAGGTTTCTCTGCAGTCTGGCCTTGTCAAATGATTGATGGCATTGAACTGAAGGCGTCGTCTTTTCCTGAGCAGGTGGATTTGGACACAGTCCTGAATAATAAAAACACACGTCACATTTATTTCATGTTAATATGGTTCTCATGAAGGATCTTGTGTTTACTTCATACTCAAGTGATGTTTTGAATTCAGATCGCTCACCTCTAACATAGGAAGTGCCAAAGATGGGAGGAAGCTGGACAGACTGCGGACGACTGGAGACACTAATACTGTTCTGGCGAGTGAGCTCCTGTTGAGGATAAATAATAAGAAAACGCCTCAATACTTAGTTCAACATATGAATGCAGGCTTAATATTAATACTGACGAATTATGGTTGAATAAACACATTGATAAGCTTCTTACCGTCATCGTCGCAATGCCTTTTGGGTTCCTTTTCGGCGGTGGTTGTGGCTGCAGTCTTGGCCTGTCTGCGGCAGTCAGAGGTGGTGCGGTCAGATCAGGACTGACACACGTCGGGAGCCGGAGTGTGCGAAATTTATTGCTATACATTTTCTGATCTGTAATGGTACACTGATCCAAAATCTTTCAACCAAGTAATATTTTATGATCCGAAACCGCACACAGATCAGAAAGCTATGATGTGCAATTCAACTGTACTAATACACAGATCTGAACACAGATCGAGATGGATATAGTACACTGAATAGAAAAATGCAGATTCACAATCAGACGCTGACAGGGAATCGTACACTTAGCATTCAAAATTGCACACTGATCACAGCTGTAGACTGATGCAAATAATCGTATATCGACACTAAATCGCATATACACTAACAGCAACGAGTCAAATGCGAGTTTTTCAGCGAGAGCGGCACTTTAAAGCCTCCCGCGCTGACTGTGACGTCACGAATAGAACGAATTCCGATGTCGTCAGCGCTTCAGTGCAGGTGACAGGATTATTGTTTTGATTTAAAAATCACAATGACTTGAGTTTATATGCTTCCCACAAGAAGCACAAGAGAACAATGTAGATTAGGCTACTTGTGGTTAATAATGCTATTAATATCTTGTGTCTACACACACATAAAAATACACGTAGTTTGTACTTTGTAGCCTAAATGAATAATTGCCGGAACAAAAACGGCAATCAAAAGGCGTCGTGACCGACATTTTAAAACCAAAAGAGACCAAAAATCATTCAGTTGAACTGAGACATTCTCTCACCGACGACATCATTGCTTTTTCCGTTTCATCGATTTCTGATTCCGACTGATATGTCCCGCTCGTGTTTCCCGCTGTCCTCAGTTTGCTGAGTTGTACAATGTTTTTCCTCAGTAAATCATTACAAAGAAAACGCCGAACGATTTAGCGCGTCGAGTCGAGTCAGT
The DNA here is from genome assembly GCF_018812025.1 of Megalobrama amblycephala. NCBI lineage: Eukaryota > Metazoa > Chordata > Actinopteri > Cypriniformes > Xenocyprididae > Megalobrama > Megalobrama amblycephala. The sequence goes on along the minus strand of NC_063057.1, from coordinate 40,730,047 downwards.
CTAAATAAAATCAGTCACTCAGTAAGGATGAAATACATTTTTTTTTAAAAATGACATAAAAAGTAAATAGATATAAAATAGTACAAATACTAAAAATAACGCCATATTTCCAAAGATCTGAGCGATCCGGTGCACTGCTGAACTATCGTCTCTGGAGCCTGAAGATTTGAAAATAAACCGTTGCAACCGTCACCTCAAATTAACTTATGTAAGAGGGAAATAAATTTATCATATGAGATGGGGTAATGTGAGACATCGGGTAATGTGAGACACCCCCTGTATCTCGGCAACGGAACACATTTGTGGTTATGTGACAATTACCCAGATAGCACACGTACGTCTGCAAGACGTCTGTTTAAAGATCACTTCATCTGGAAAGCATCTGCTGTTTACAAACATCTGATAGACGTCTTTAAGATGTCAGTTTTACATACATTCTAAATCATAAACATCTTAAAGACATCTTCTAAACGTCTATTTGACATCTGACAGGATACGTCCTATAGACGTATTCCAGATGAGCAAACAACCTAAATAATACGTCTTCCAGACGTAAACACACACATCAAATAGACGTCTCCGAGATGTACGTGTGCTATCAGGGTATGTTTTCAAGCCCCTCACATTTCCCCATGGCCATGAAGGAGAGGCCTCATGGTGTTGTGCTAAGCATGTTTTTTTCACAAAAATATTTTTTTTTTTGCATGTAAAAGTAAATTTTCTTGCGGTCAACTTAATCAACTGTTGTGCCAAAGCAAAATGATTCAGGTAGAAAAACTTATACATGTTGATGAACTATCAACATATAAAACCATGTGATGATGCTAGCTGAAGATTAGCCTGAATTGCTAAGAGAGATCGTTTTTTTTCTAAAATGTAGTGGTGGGGTAAAGTGAGACAAATGCTTTGGGGTAAAGTGAGACATGAGGCACAAGTTAAATTTAGTCTTAAAAATATTTTAATGTAATATTACATTGCATATGTTTCATTTTTAATGTCATAAACATTGTAGAAAAGCCATCATGCCAAGGAAAACACCAGGAAAGACAACCTGGGGCAAAAAAATCCTCGAGGAGAATGATGTGGCACATGTTGTGGTAAAGAAGCTGCCTCAACCTAAAAGGCCTGGAGAGATGGAGAGAGCAACTCCTCATCTTTCCCTGTAACCTTCAGGGCTGGAATATAGAGTAGGTCTAGTTGTAGAGTATGACAGTAGGCTGATGTTCTAATGCAGGTGGGTCTAGTCCTGTGTTCTGAGTCCCAGGCTGTTCTAGCTGGTTCTGATTGTGCTTTGCTCTGACCTCCAGACACTAGCTGGCTCTAAGGGTCCGTTCACACTTGTAGTTCGGTTCGTTTGGTTAATTTGGTCTGGACCAAAGAAGAAGAAAAAACATTTAGTCCTGGTCCAATTAGCGTTCAGATTGGCAATTTTATCACCGAACCAAAAGATACTGAACCTTGAGGCACAGGGATACATTCACAATGTGATTGGTCAGATTTTATGACGTATTGCCTATTTTGAGACGGAACTTAACAAAAATCCCAAACAATGCTGTGTGCTGAGGTAAATGCGCTCGTTGTGTGTGCATAGCAGCGCATAGCCTGCATGTGATGGTATTTTGGCCAGCTGGGAACTCGTGAGCTTATAACGTGTAAAGTAGTCAAAACAGCGGCAGAAATCCATCCGTCACACACACAAACGAGATGTGCGTCTGATGCCTGTGATGGGCAAACTCGCAACTATGACAAGAAAGTCCGACATGCGTGAGGATTCTGTCCTTTTTAGGGTCTCTTTTTAGGGCAGCGTTCACATTTGTTCAAATAAACCCCACTAACTGAGCAATCGCACCAGGGTTCGTTTTAACTGAACCAAACATGACAAGTGTGAACGTACCCTAAGGGTCCTGTGTTCTGACCCCCAGACTGTGTTCTAATCTAACTGGTTCTATCTGTCATTTGAATGTTAATTAAAATATTTTTAATTATATTATGTTGTATTTGATTTTGTTCAGAGTTACTTTCAAGTGTTTAGAAAAAAAATGTGCTTAATTGACCAGTCCCCATGATTCTGTTAATAGTCCGACATTAGTTCTGGAATGTGTGGTTGTCAAGCTAGCTGTCAGGATTCGAGCTGTTACAACATGTGTTGTTATGGTAGTTTCAGAGTGGAAAAAGTAAGTGGATCAGTTTACCCCCTTGATTTCTCTGGTCTGTCTCAGTTTACCCCTAAGCTGAGGTAAAGTGAGACACAAGATGACTTTTTTAAAAACAATCATATTTTCACTGACCTTCGTCCTGAATACATTCTGATAATTTCTATGGCTAGGAAACATCCTGAATTAATGGGAAATGTGTAAATTTTACTGAGCAAATGTAAAAAGTGTCTCACTTTACCCCACTCTCCCCTACCAGTTTAAAACATAAAATATTTAACATAGCCTACACTTTATACTCTTGGGTCATTCTACAGAAACATCCACTTTTGGTATGACAAAATGTCTTAAAGTATTTCTTTTTCTAACATTTAAACTTAGACCACATTATTATATTACACTTTGACTTTATGAATGCACACAAATGACACAAATTTTTTGTCACTGGTGTTACCATAATTCTGTGGCAATTTTAACGTTTTTATGAAATATTATTTCTTTTTTTTTTCAGCACATGCAGTCAGAATTTCAGAATAATAACGATAATGCAAAAAATAAGAAAATTGTGTTATTCGTTTTAATTAGGGTAGTTAAAAGTTAGTTAAAAGTGTGATTGAATGATGTTAGTTCATTTGCACAACCATGTATTTGCTATAACAATGAAAATATTTTTTAAATAGATAACTGCAATGATTCATAATATTGTAAGATATAATATAATATTTCATAGTTAATAAGTAAGGAATAAAAATAAACATTTCATTAAGAGTTCATTAATTCAAAAGAATAATGCTTCCCCTTAAGAGATTTTTTCGCCCCTTTTTTTTGGCAGAAACAAGCTTCCATTAGCCTGGGTGCCAGCCCGAACCCCGCCCACATCATTTTTTGGACGGGAAGTTCGGTCTGGACTCGATCCATTGTGGAGTAATTATGCTCGGCTCCCAGAAGGCCGAGCCAATCAAATTGCCAGGGCGGGCTTTAATCGATGATGGACAGGCTATCTGCGGTTACGTAACCACCCACGTCATCAAAGAGCGCTTGGGTTGAATTGGTTTTCACCAACGATGACTGCAGCTGGAGAAGTAAGATGTTTAGGTTCTGCTATCACGTCTGTAATAAAAGAAATCGACAGCACATTCATTTTAAAAGACGAACAAAGAACCGCAATCAAGGCATTTGTCGATGGGAAAGATGTGTTTGCCGTCCTTCCAACGGGATTCGGCAAAAGTTTAAGTACAAGTTCAACATACGTCACTTACTGCGTTGCTCTGATTGGTTGTAGGTCTATCCAATTGAGTGCAGAGGTTTTTTTTTTTACTGGTTCGGTTAAGACACACCCCATAATTCAAGTGCAATGGAGCAGTATCAGACTCACATTCTGCCTAGAATATGAGTATGACGAAGTCAGGCTAAGCTTCCATAGAAACCCCTTCTGGAATCTTTATTCTTCAGAGGCTCTATATATGAAGGCCTGACAGGATCCTTTAAGGTTTTTTATACGTTTCTTCTAAGAGAGTTTTCTGCATGTTTTCTGTTAACCAGCATGGAAGGTCTCTCAAACACCATCAGTCTTCCTCTCTCCGTCTGAAGACACTGTGGTGTTTTCAGTCTTTCAGCTCAGATTAGCAGCGGTTGTCTAAGCATCGTCCTCTCACTGTTTCCAGACTTGGACACGCTGACGGACATGCAGTGGCACTGCTTGACGCTCTGGATCTTGCGGTAGCAGTCGAGCTCCACGGTGAGGCTGGTGAAGCGGTTCGGCCGGCAGAAGGCACATGACTGGAAGCGACTTCCTGCTCCTTCTTGACGTGTCGAGGGATGAAGAAGAAGTTGCACTGGCCGTAGCAGAAGCAGTTGATGACCGTTCCGGCTCCTGCAGTCCTCCTGACTGACCGTCTGCCGCAGTGGCTGGGTCTTGCACCAGTCGCTCTTCAGGTACTTGCACCCCATCACCACCAACACTTCCTGGCTGGAGACCAGCACATCCTGTTTGTGAACGCACCAGTCCGGAATACATTTTGATGAGTTTTGACTCATTTTGTTGAATTCTTTTGATTGTATATGCTGTTCATTAAAATAATTGAAACTTTAAGTCCTGTCTGGTCCTCAATGACAGCGTCCTGAAGTCCTCCAGGAGACTTTTAAAAAAATGTCACTGTCCTCCTGAGGAGCGCTAGCTCTCGTACTCACAGCCTCCAAAGCTGTTAGCAGCCTCTCCTCAAACTCTGTGCTGCTGTGTGCTCTCTTTCTCCCGTGAGAATCCGGCCTGTTCCTGAAGGCTGGACTGGCTCGAGCTTGTACTCGGCCTCTCAATCGGCTGGTTCACCTCACACTGCTGGCTGTGTGTGTGTGTTGTTGTCTGTGCTGCCTCACTGTGTCCAGCAATGGTACCTTCTCTTTCTTCTGGGGTCAGGGCTTCCCCTACCACATTACTGGCAGTTATTATATCTTCTAGGAAGGAGTTGAGGAAGCCCATCACCCCACTGTAGCACCATGGCCGGACACTGCTCACCCCTGCTCCACTCCTCTTCCTATCTGCCTCCTTCCTCCTCTCATTTCTGTAGGTGTCTATACAAGACTTCCATGTTTTTCTGCACTCATCTGATAGTGTCTTTAATTTTACCCTATCAAAAACAGACAATAGAAAACACATATTCAATATAAACACCTCATTATCCACCTTTCAGAATAGATTTTATTTAATACAACATTACACACTTGTTTGCATCACGCAGAACGGGCTTTAAGTGTATTAACATCATCTCTGAAATGGCACTGCTGTATGTGCAACTGTACCTGTGCTCGGTTACTTTTGTCCTCTTAGTTCTTGTTCTTGACACTTTCTCCTCCTGAACTCTTCTCTTACCTTAATGACATTTATCATTACCCCTTCCCATTTCTCCAGCTAAGCTTTGAGAAACTGTCTTATGAATCACATATATAAACTCTTTGGTAATACCATAGGGGAGTTCCCCTCTCGACCAGGTATAGTACACTTTAGGATGTCTTTACTTCCTTTTGCTTGAAATTGTAGTTGTGTAGCTTGTAGCATTAAAAAAAAAATATACACTATATATACACTTATCTCATTGTGAAGTTTAACATTTTATAAATGAAGAAATTCAGAAATAAATATATTTGGAAAGAATTAATCATTCTGAATATAACTATTCAAGTATTCTGTTATATCTTTTTTCATAGCAAAATATGTGACAGAAAAACAAAATATTGTATTATGTCATGTATTTTCTAAGGGAACATGGTGGCGTTTGCTCACAAAACCTTTGCATTCCCTCGCAAAACTTTTGTATTCTTTGTGAGTGAAAGCTAAATTTCTCGGGGAATGCAAAACATTTGCCAGAGTATGCAAAAGCATTGCCAAATAATTTTTCTTCCCATCTTTACTTTTTTTCCTTCACGTCCCTTTAGGGGATTCGTAATTTTCCAATATTGTTTAGCCCTAGGAAAGATTGAATGCCATTAAATGCACATCAATCCAATAGTGTTTATGTAAACCATTACAGTCAGAATGATTATGTGACCACCTGCATAATCTGGGTCATAAAAATATTAAATTAATTGTATGTTTTATTTTGTGTGTGTGTGTGTGTATGTATATATATATATATATATATATATATATATATATATATATATATATATATATACATGTTTTATTTAAATTACTTTATTACTTTTATTTTTTATATATATATATTTAATTATAATGAGTTTGCACAGAACAGCTGCATTTTCTGAATTCGGAGTGATAGTTGGGAGTTGAGAGTTTTGTCTCTCTCACTCTCACTTATTGATAAAGGAAGTACTACATTCATAATAATATAAACTGTTGCATGAACGATACAATTCAGTATTTACTCCTGAAAATAAGTGCAGTGAAAATGCCAATGAATTCTTGAAATGTTTTGGTACTGTACATTTAATGCAGTAATGAAAGCTATAGTCCACCCCTGAGTTTCTTCAGCCCATTGATGATGACAAAGACGGGGTTAATGTGGGCATCTTGACCGTGAGTGAGGACACCAGACGCGATATTGTCTTCCCACGTGACGTCATGGACGTGGCTGTGATACTGGATGAGATTGTGGATCACCAAGATATTCCAAATGCTTTGGCCACACAGTTTGGACTCCTTTATGCTTTGAACGTTGATTATCCCAAAGAGCTTTGATACACCTTTGAGCTGAGGCTGGTGGGGAGAGCTGCACTGCAAAGATTCAAGGACTAAAAGAGCAGTTAGGAAACACTGGAGTCAATAACCTCTTTTTTTGTGGTGTTTATTTTCATTGAGCTTGAGAGCTCACACCAATTCAGAGATGTTTAACAATCTTCACCGTTTATTTTTAAAGGAAAGGTCTGAACAAAGAACATTTCTATAATGTATGTTGTGGGTTAATCTTGTTAAATTTATTTTTTTACAGCCATTTAATCCAACTTTAATTGATGATATATGTTGTTGTTTTATTTAGAAATTGAGGCAGCCATAAGATGTTTTTCTATTGTTTGTAATTTCAATAAATGTAATTGTGTATTAAAATGTTTAATTTTTAATTTACCTTTATTTTAGTCTAAATAAGGTCATATTTATTAAAGCAGATCTTAAAGTTAATCTAACTAAAGTGAAGTTTTCAACTAAATATAATCAGTCCAGAAATACTTTGTCAGACACACATTTTCAAATGAGTAAAACTAAAATAAGCCAATGCAAAAATGAACAAAATATAATGAGTTGTCAACAAGATTTTTCCAGTGTTGGATTAGCTCACCTGTAAATATTATTTGAACTTCATTGTAAAATTATCTCTCTTTACTGCCTTTAAATTAAGATTATAAACATGAAAACAAATATATTTCTGTTGTAATAATACATTTGTACTGTAAAATTATATAATTAATTTAACACCATACTAATATTTGTTTACACATTTGTGCAGCTGTTTTTATTTTGAATTGAAAATGGGTTTCCTGAAAGAAAAGGAAAAACGAGAAAGAGCAGAGGCTCGTAACAGCTAAACACACACACACACACAGTCTCACACACACACACACACACACACACACACTCTCTCACACAAACACTGATCTCACTGTCAATATGAGGATTCATTACACACATTTATTCTGACATGTTATTTCACTGACAGAAGTTCAGCTGTAGTATTAATGTAATGAAGAGAAAATAAGAGACTCTATAACATCTCACTGTTACTGATTCATCATGAGCTCAAAGCATTATGGGTAGAGTCTCTCTACAGTCTATTCTGATTCATCAATACAGTTTCACTGATGATGCTCTATAAACAGTAAACCCAGGATAGAGCGGTTGAGTGAATGTGGTCTGGACTGTGTGGATGAGGCTCATTGTGTCTCCAGAGACGCTGTAGAAGGACAGAGTTCCTGCACTGTGATCCACATACACTCCTATTCTACTGCTGATGGACTTTACTGGGAGTTTAGTATTTATCTTATTGTGTATGAATGAGTAACTGGAGGAAGAGCAGGTCAAACTCCATGACTGATCATTACCTCCAAACAAACACTCAAAACCCGATCCCTTCCTGCTGATGCTCTTATATGACACTGATATAAACACATCTCCACTCCACTCAATCTCCCAGTAACAGCGTCCACACACACTCTCTCTACACAACACCTGAATATAACAATCAAATCTGTCTGGATGATCAGGATACGGCTGGACTGTGCCAGTGAATGTAATCACTCTGTTCCTCTCAGACAGACGGAGGTTTTCATTCACTGTGTTCAGATCCAGATTGAGCTGATGGGAATCTGATGGAGAAAAAACACATCAGAATCAGGAATTATGAATCTGTCTGATATTCTGTGCAAATCATCATTATCCATCATCTAGGTTCTTTACCCAACCCAAGAATATGGTTCTTTAAAATCATAGTGATATTTCACAATATTACTGTTTTTACTGTATTTTGGATCAAATAGCAGAAGAGACTTATTTCAAAATCATAAAAAAAACCTACCAACCCCAAACTTTTTATCTGTCATGATATATTATATTTTTTCTTTCTTTAGAATATTTCATTTTGTGTGATTACTATTATTATTCACCTATATATCATGAATTTTAAATTATATATGAATGTCACTGAATGCCACATAAGAGATTTGACTGGATAGTTTAAATTGTCTCAGGTTACGTATGTAACCATAGTTCCCTGAGAAAAGGGACTCTGCATTCGATGACGCAATGGGGAACGTCCACATGACCCGGTGTTTCGAAACCTCACTACCAAATACTCCAATCCTATTGGCCAGCGACAGTCATATGGTGTGACCCGGAAGTATAAAGGCGCACCTATGGAAGCAGTCAGTATTCATCGTCTTTGAGGGACTGTTCCACAAGCAGCCCCAAGCATGGTAAGGAAACACAGAGTCTTGTTCCCTGTTCTCAGGGAACTATGGTTACATACGTAACCTGAGATGTTCCCTTTCGAAGGGAACTTCTACTCTGCGTTCAATGACGATATACCCACGCCTCCATGCTTAGGGGAGTGCATGCCAATTAGAATGGCTGAGACAAATGCCCGCACACTTCTACAGAAACTGTAGCAACTCCCCCTCAGGTCACACCAGACTGTCAGTGACAGCATTCCCTAAGGCCAACAGCCCAAGCTAAGCCTAAAAGAGGCTTTTCTCACAGGAGAGAAGGCCTGATAAGGCAGCTAAGAGCTTCTGAGACCAACCCTTCCGCAGACAGAGTGGTCTCTTCTAGGGAATGAGGGCAGGGAGCCGAAGGGGACCCCGACCAGCCACTAGAGGGGACAGCGTCACCCTCAATGCCACCAGAGAAGCTGACCTGGTCTTATCATAAGACATGCTAAGTTTAGCCAATCCCTGTCTGAACACAGAATCTCCAAAACGCAACCTCCACAGAAGGGAGCGGGTAAGAGTGACTGCAGTAAGGCAGGAGCACTCAAACTCGTGCGTAGAGACGGGCATCCCGGAGAGCAGAACTCAGCTTGAGTGCTATGAACCCTCATATTGAGGGGAGTGTATTCCGCTCATCTAGGATCTACTTAGTGCCTGATTAACGCACTAAGGAGGCTGTGCGCTAAACACTTGATCCCTCAGGGGAGCACAAACCAGCCTACAGGGCTGAAACACAGGAGGAGGACTGAACAGAGCCAACCACCATGATCAGCTTAGGGAGCTAAGCACTATTACGTACACAACCCAAAGGGAAGTACAAAGCTCGCCTAACAGGTAGACCATGCAATGGGCAAACAATCATGGAGGCCAAAGAGGGGCCTACAGCATGACAAAAACTGGATATGAAACAGCAGAATATTCAGAAGGTGGCCTAGAGGAGCCACCCCGAACATCTGTTATGTTCTGGAGCAGACAGAACACTTTGTTCGCTTGCATGACACACTACCCAACACGAACCAACAAGCAGTGTACTCGGTAAAAGCACCTTTTACTCTATCAGCAAGAGGAGTACCACATACGCCAACACTTCATCAAAGAAGGCCTATACAGGCCTGTCACCTCGACAAATGCATGGCATCAGCTCATGGCAGTGTTCTTAGGCACCAGAAAAGATACTAACCGACACGAAGGAGGTTAACTACCATCCGGACCCGTGGCCAACAGCGTGTGTAAAGATCCTCAGATCAAAAAATACATCAACTTATACCATATGTTGAGAAAGGCGGCCTATAAGGCCTAGAAACCTTTAAACATATGGCATAAGTCCATTGGGCTTTACTAGGAGCATAAAAAGATCCACCTTAGACATCTAGGTGGCTGGAGCTCAACTAGCATCTCTCATAGGCTCAGTGAGACAGATGTAGAAAGGAAACCAAACCTCAGTAAGGTTCACTACAGTCTACTGAGGGGCTACAGCGTACTCTAGCTGAACTCCAAATGCTACACTGGAGGCCGAGAAGGAGGCCTACCTTAGTATACATCTGGCATCAGCAAGTGGCTGCCACATCTAGACCACCAAAGAGCAGTGTATAAAACTTCCTCAGAAGAGATACACAGATGCTGCTTCCTGATGCAAAACAGGCCTGAAGCGGCCTGTTCGCTCAGGTCAGGCGTGCTCTTAAAGTGGTCGCAAACTGAGCCAACCAGTCAACTAAAAAGGAAGGCCTCAGGAGGGCCAACGACCTTAGTAACAGGTGGCTTTACAGCAACTGTAATGTATACCAGACTGTGCCAACAAGTAAACTGAAAAAGGAAGCTCCTGGGAGCCGACCAAATAAGAAACAAGAGGCAGCAGCCCGATTGGAACACTAGAAACACACACCGTGCCATCACGGGGACAAGAAAAGAGGCTGAAGAGGGCCTACCCATTCATGCCACACGTGGCAACAGTTCGCAGACAGCACATGGCTGCCAAATCTAGACCACCAAAGAGCAGTGTATAAAAACTTCCTCAGAAGAGATACACAAACGCTGCTTCCTGATGCAAACAGGCCTGAAGTGGCCTGTTCGCTCAGGTCAGGCGTGCTCTTAACCCTCTGGAGTCTGAGGCTGATTTGGGGCCTGGAGAAGTTTTGACATGCTCTGACATTTGTGCTTTTTTCAGTTGTTCATAAACATATAAATGACAAAAGTGTCATTACACTGTATACAGCACAAACTAGGCTACAATAATATGTGAGGAACATCAGACCCTCCAGGATTTCGCGATGTTGCGATTTGCAACATCAACGCAAATTCAACCAATCCCCGCGAATTTGGGGCGGTGTTGCAATTTTAACCAATCACCGCAACTTTCCCGCAAATTTGACCAATCATTGGCGTCGTCTGGAGCTGACGTCGACAAATTACCTTCCGCCTTACTTCCGTGTTAAGAAAAGCAGCATGTGCGAGTCAAACGTTTCACACTTGCCGAGCAAAATAACAGCAATAGATCGCCAAAAGCAGTACCCTGGCATTCTGCATGAAAGCGGGGGGAAATTATTTTGCACTGCATGCAACATTGTGGTAGAACACAAAAGGAAATCATCGATTGACAAGCATTTTGCCACCGCAAAGCATAACATGAGATGTGCAGAAATGCAGGCAGGACGTCAGACGACGAGACAGATCACAATGACACAGGCTGTTGCATCCAAGTCAATTGCAAGCTCTGAAAGAATTAAGGTGAGTTATTTTAAATGTCCATGCATCGTTAATGTTAAAGTTGGTATATATTATCATGTAATTGACCTTTCGCCGAGAGTTTGATTGACAAGCGATCTAACCAATCAGAACGCCGCATCCGCCATTTTGTCCGACAAAGCAGCCAGTAGTTAAAAGATTAACCTCGGTGGAGTTAAACTTGAAAAATGGTGTGTATTGACGTCTTTCCGCGTTTGAAACAACATTCATTCTCATGTTCATGGACTAATAGAGATGATCGGTTTTTACGAGCGGTTGAGCTGAGGATCTACAGCAATCTGTCACGACCATGGTCACGACACATTAAAGAGCAACAAAACGGTTTTTATTGTTTGAATTTCTTTAATAACTACACGGTTTGAAAGCTGGGACTTTGTTTAATATCATAAGTAACCTGCTCTGTCTTGTCTGTCGATGTGTGGTCAGTATCCTCTTTGTTCCGCGATGTATTTTTCACTGCGTGTGGAGTGACAGCGCCACGGCTTGTCGGACAAAGCAACAGTAACTAAGGGGGGCGGGGCTCAGCGAAAGGCTAATTGCGCTGGTGTGCTTTCTCGTTTGCATATCAATAGCCCTCTCCCTGTCTCACCCCTCTCTTTGCCAGGGTTACATTACACCGAACAAAGAAACAAAAAGAAAGAAAACAGAAAATTTTGTTCTATTATAAGCAGGACTAAACTAATGGAAATGATAGTCAGTATATTAATGGCTATCTCTGTACGTGTTTGAGATATATATATATATATATATATATATATATATATATATATATATATATATATATATATATATATATATATATATATATATATGAATATGAGAGAGAGCGAGATGGAGAGATGGATGTAGATACATACATACACCTACAATACCATCCCAGAATGTGGCTGATGTATTGATGTTTTTATTATTATTAATAATATTGTATTATTATTATTTGTTTAGATTGGGTAGCCACATGTACAGCTGTAAATATTCCACTCTCAAAGAGTGAGGAATTGAGTTTTGAGGAAGTTCCTCAAAGAGAAGGTTGTCAATGGTGGAGCGATTCCTGGGAGCCACCAGCTCCAAGAGAAATACTTGGATGATGTCTACCTGCAGGAGAAAGAAACTCTCAAGACTAATTTAACCAAAAAGCCTGTTGCAGTCATTTGTGACGAAACTCCAGATGTAGAGGGCAGATGTGTACTGAACATTCTAATTGCACCACTAGAGAAGGATGAGTCTGGAAGAATTTTGGCGTACCTTGCAGACACAGTGTTCCTTGAGCAGTGTAACCACTCCACTGTGTCAATGGCTGTTGTAAAGTGTCTTCAAGAATACAGCATTGATAATGATGATGTCATTGTGTTTAACACAGATAATGCAGCCTATATGAAGAAGGCCTATACTGCTGCGCTGAAGTCCTTATTCCCAAATTCAGTGCATGTAACATGCATGGCTCATATTATGAACCTTGTTCGGAAGTGCTTTTCGGAGACCTTTTGATCAATTGAATTCATTCATGCTGAGTTTCTCGCAAATGTTCTACCATGCTGGCTCACGCAAAAGAAGATATCTTCAATTCATGACAAAAAATCTACCACCAGGAAGGAAAGCAACCATGGCTCCAAATCCATGTGCAACTCGATGGAACTCATTGTTCACTGCTGTACAGTACCATTCAGAGCACTTCGGACTGTACAAGGAATTTATTGAGAAGGAAATTGATGTAAGTGGCATTCTCTTTGCTCATAATACAGTATTACAAATATATTCAATTCAATTCAGTTTTATTTATACAGCGCCATATTACAAATAAAAAATTCCTCAATGGCGCCTTACAGGCAAATATACATTTCAGTTCCACCAAAGACATACATACCAACACATACACAGAGAAATACACAAAATGTCCAAAATGATGAATGAAATACTATGTATTTTTGTGATTGATTGCCTGAACATAATTTTGACTCATTTGTTTTTTTCTATTCAAAGACCTGTGGAAAAACCACACCCCAGTCAGTGGAGAGACTCCATGAAATGCTCCAGGATCCAAATATGGCTGAAAGTCTACAGGTCCAGATCAGCATCATGGCAGATAAGTGCAGAGTGTTAATTGGACTTCTGGACATCTTCCAGAGCAGACGTCCTATAGTCACCAAAGCTTTTGACTACCTGGAGGATCTGCATATGAAGTTAGAGGCCAACAAAGATCTCAGCTATGAAACATGCGCAGAATACTTTGAGGGACTTGATCTATCTTTTGCTATCAAAATGCAGATCCTGAACAGAGTGGAACAGGCATACATCAATGCAGAGGACAAACTGAGCAAGTACATTTCTGATGGGCAACCTGCCATTAGTTTCCTGAAAGAGGTCAGGGTCTTTGATCCTCGTCACATTGCATTTATGAGTGATAGTGTGTCCAGCTACGAATCCATCCCAGGCTTCAGTGATGTGCCTAAAAATGAACTGGATGCCTACTTCACACGCCTTGGTCCAGCTGCAGTCCATGCTGCAGCATGTGGAGTTGTAGATCTAGATATATTCTGGGATGGACTTAAAGAGAGACTGCCTATACTCAGTGGCCTGGCCATAAGATACAAATCTGTCATTGTGAACTCAGCAGATGCTGAGCGGAGTAACAGCATCTACAAGCTGGTGTTGTCAAGCCGAAGGAGATCGGTCACAAATGACAACCTCAAAGCCTTGGTCTTTCTGTACCATAACCAGAGGCTTGCCAGTGGAGCGTTTGAGGACAAAGACTTTGAGGAGGACTTTGATGAGTCTTTTGATGAGGCCTAGGTGTTTAACCTTGTCATCTTTGTATGTTGTATTGTGTTGTGTTGTGCTGACACCAGGAATGTATCGACACCTTTTGAATTTGGAGTCAGTGTTTATATACCCTTAAGTTCTCCACAGTGTTACTGAAAGTGTGTTATGTTTACAGTGAAGGACTGTGTGCACTTTACATTGTTTTTTAGATAATTCAAGAAATTAATGGATGCCAAAATTTTATTTTATTTTCCATTGTTTAGGCATCTTCAGCATTAAGCTGTGAGGTTCTGTTCAAATTTTGAACAGAGATTGTTTTTTATTTCTGATATGAATACTGATCCATTTATATTATTAGTTTATTATTATTTTATGTAGTCTTCAGGAGAGACTGCCTGCACACAGTACTAGTACTAATGTTTGTTTTGTTTTACTTATATGAAGGCTGAGACATTCATGTTTTACTTCATGTAGTGCTGTTCTGTGCACTTTAACTTTTGAACCACATTTGGATAAGTAAAGCCTATTTTGCTGCACTTTTGTAATCCTGGTAATCTTTTATTTGCCATATTGGTAAGATTGTTTATAGGATCATTTCTCAGTGTCTTTGTTCTTTTAATTGTTTTTTTCATAATTAATGTTTTTAATAATTTAATATTTAACATATTACTCATTATAATTACAAAAATGGAAAATCGCAACTATCGCTCAACTTCCACTACCTAGGGTTCATTTCCTTCCGCAGTATAATCACAACAAAAACCTAAAAAGCACCGCGACTTTCATCGCAATTTTTTGGAAAAGCTCACGCAACATCAGGCATTTTAGGCCGCAACAATCACAAAAAAGGCCCGCGAAATCCTGGAGGGACTGGAACATGTATGTACATGTTTGTGTTTTTGAAGGAATAATGTTTATGCGTGGTTACTGAAAAAACAAAAAACTTAAGTCACTGAAATAAGGCCAAAATAAGTATATTAAATCTGTGTTCACAAGACTTTAGGGTATTGGAGGTTGTAAACTAGAGTTTTTGCTTCAAAATTATGTAAAAATTATGCTGCCTACTCCTTCATATAAAACAATATATTGATTTAGTTTTTGTAAGACACTTTTTGCCAAGAAACACAGTATGCATGGAGGCGTGAATCACCACTGAAAAATGGGCCATTCTCACCTGAGAAGACAAAAGAATTGGATAGTAATGAGCTGAAATGACTTGCATATTAATGAGGCATTTCAGTCAGGTAGGCTGTGAAAAAAACCTTCTGTGATGTCTCAAGCTCATCATGATATATGAAACATACAGAAAAATATTATTACAATATAAAGTAATGGTTTTATATTATACTTTAAAATATAATGTATTTCTGTGATGCAAAGAGTCTGAATATAGGCTTTTAGTTTAAAAGCATGCACATTTGGAGAAATATTGGATTCTCATATGCTTATGTCAATTTTCTATACAGAGGAGTTATATTTATTTAATATTCATTGTCATTACTATGAGCGCTGGTATTTTCAATTCATCCTTGAAGTCGGAGGGCGCTCTCTGTGCATTTTTAGTCCACAAATTCATCTAAAAGAAGAAGAGGCTATTCCATGAATGGAGTTTCCAATTCATACTGCAGCCGGAGGGCGCTAAAGAAACAAAAACTCATCTAAAATTCATCTATAGAAGAAAAGAAAACAGGAACTAACTGCATGTCTTCTAGAGCTCCCTAACCATGACTTTTACATCCAGATAAACACTTTTCAAGACAATAAATACACGATTGAGACGATGAATGCATGCATTGCCTCTGAATTTGCGTCTGAATAGCGCTGGCTCCGTGGGCGTGGCCGCATTAGCAGATAATGAGCTGAATCACGGACTTCTGACATGGCTCTCTTTTCATACAGATTACATAAACACAGAAGGTTTGTTTTCGATTTGACTTAAATGATTTAAAACCTGACATCTTAATGTTTTTTAGACATAAGTTTAACTTTTCTGTGATTAGTATTCACTAAGTTACAGTTCATTTTCTGAGAACTATCAGATTGGACTTCGTTCAGAGGGAGAGGAGAAATCACGCATCATGTTAGTTTTCTTTATTTTACAAAAAGCACAACGTTGTGTTTTTACTCTGAGTGTATACAAATAAAAGAAGATATTCTATAGTTTCAATTGATATATTACTTATGTCTCTATGACAAAAAATGACGGAGTATTTTAAGTCTGTTTTGCTGCAATGTGAAAAAAAACCTGCAAAACGCGCCGGCGCGTTTTCAGACCTCAGAGTGTTAAAGTGGTCGCAAACTGAGCCAACCAGTCAACTAAAAAGGAAGGCTTAAGGAGGGCCAATGATCTTAGTAACAGATGGCTGTATACCAGACTGTGCCAACAAGTAAACTGAAAAGGAAGCTCCTCGGAGCCGACCAAATCAGAAAGAGGCAGCAGCCCGATTGGCAAATCTAGACCACCAAAGAGCAGTGTATCAAAACTTCCTCAGAAGAGATACACAAACGCTGCTTCCTGACGCAAACAGGCCTGAAGTGGCCTGTCCGCTCAGGTCAGGCGTGCTCCTGAAGTGGTCAGATTCTAAGCACCCCGCACAGCAGGTCAGCCAAGAAAGAGGCCCCTAGGGCCTACTATCCTAGTGACAAGTGGCATTCGGCCATTGTAAATATATACTCACAGACTGAGCCAACCAGTCAACTAAAAAGGAAGGCCTAAGGAGGGCCAGCGATCTTAGTAACAGGTGGCTTACAGCAACTGTAAGGTATACCAGACTGTGTCAACAAGTGAAGTGACAAGGAAGCTCCTCAGAGCCGACCAAATCAGAGACAAGAGGCAACAGCCCAATTGGAACACTAAGAGACACACACCGTGCCAACACGGGACTAGAAAGGAGGCCGAAGAGGGCCTACCCATTCACGCCGCATGTGGCAACAGCTCGTGATCTAATAGGGAACCAAGCTACAGGAAACAGCCTAAGCCCAAAGCCTATGGGGAGCTAATCCTGAGCTACCGCTAATACACATTCCAACAGGCAATGAAGTACAATTGGCTAAAGGGAACCAACACAGCCAACATGGTCTAAAGGAGGCCAATAGGGCCTATGCTTCAAACAAAAACATGGCACAACCTGTGGCAGTGTAAGTAATGTGAGCATAAAATGATCAAACCAAAGCATGCTAACTTAGCCAATGCTAACTAGAAAGAGGCTATGTAACAAACAGGCCTACATTCTAAGCTAGAAAGATTAACCGAAGGGATGATCAAAAACAGGAAGCTAAAAAAAATCACCATCTTTCCTCAGAAAGTGGTATAGCTACCCTGAGTATGCAATCCAACAGGTGATGCTCTCAGTAACACCAATAAACTTATCAATGGGGAATATTAGGTCACCAATGTCTACAATAGTGGTAAAAAACAAGCCAGCTATCATGTGACAGGTGTCAACCTGTGGCAGCATACTAAGCTCACATACAAATATGTAGGGCAAGGATCTAGAACTTAAAGCAAGCACACAGCAGCTTTAATATATGTCATTTTAAAAAAGGAAATCGTTCTTCCATACAGATTCTCAAATCTGTGCTAAGCCATAGAGGACAAAAACTAAATGATAGTAATGTCCACTCAACTTGATTGTAGCATACAACAAGTGGCCTAGAGGAGAAAACATTTTCCTTATTGACATAGCGTTCTAGAACGTGGGGCCTAGCAAAAACCTGCATAACTTATCTGCCTCAACAAGATAAAGGCCTAATCCACCTGAGATAACAGAACAGGAAGTACCACAATAGTTTTACAACCTACATAAATAGGGGATAGTGGGTATGCGGCCTAACAACTCCCTCGGGAGGAGGCCAAAACTAGGAATATATGTGACCAGTCACGGAAAGTAGGGACACAAGTCGGTTCTGGGGCATTTTGAGTTATTCACAGATTCTGAAAGTATAGTCTCCAAGCTTTCCAACGATGTGTAACACATGGAAATCTGATAATATTTGGAGAAGTTGTGGCCATTTGAAGGTAGGCACTCAAAAAAGCTTTAAGCCCAGAAAATGACCTCTAACGATTTTGCACTTCTTGCCTGTTCTCACCTGCTGGGAGTGACAAAAGGGCTCATTTACATCTCATTTAGATATGCCATACCCCCTGTAAAGCTGCATGGTTGC
Organism: Megalobrama amblycephala; assembly: GCF_018812025.1. Classification (NCBI taxonomy): domain Eukaryota; kingdom Metazoa; phylum Chordata; class Actinopteri; order Cypriniformes; family Xenocyprididae; genus Megalobrama; species Megalobrama amblycephala. Next base: position 40,711,799 of record NC_063057.1, on the reverse strand, counting down.
ATAGCAACGACAGACGCAACGGGAAAAATCGGACCGCATACTATTAATAATAAAGGATAATGTGCATTGTAAATGTCAGTAATTTATCTTTTTTGACATTAGGACTTTTTGAACAGGATTCTGTGATAACCGTGATCATTTTGGTCACTATAGCCCTGATTTAGACCTCAGTTAGTGGTTAGACCTGGTTTGAGTCAAAGAATTTAAAAAATCCTGTACATTAAACTCTTAAATAAATACTTTTACTTTTGACTTATAGAGCACATTTTACGGCTACGGATACTTTATACTTTTACTTACGTAGGAATTTAATCTGATACATTTACTATTACATTAGTAAATCCTTGTTAAGAATATTAAGTAGTAAGTGGCTAAAATTATTAGCATCACATTCAATTCAAGAATAGTAAGGTTTACATGAGCTAAGTCATTCACACCAGTCAATTCAAGCAGTTGAAGCGTTATTCAAATTAATAGCAGATGCTAACATTACCATCTAAAAAGCCCATTATAGTAATGGGGGTTTTTGGCAAGTGATACAATGCTAACGATTACAATTAAAACGACAGTTCTGAGCTAGCTAATAGCAAAAGACACATGAGATAACGTGTAGCCTACGTGTTCTTAGAATGAACACAAAACGACAAACTTTGATGTTTATGGAAACTCACCCCATAAGAAACAGAAAAGATCTTTTGCCTCCAATGAAATAAGTTCGGGCACACTTTCTCTTTGTTGGGGTCTTCTTTGTGGATGTAACCATCTCCGAAGTTTGCACTACTATGCGTCTGTTTGCCTCTAAATGTCCAATAATTCGCATGTCCTTCCACTCTTTTTTCCGCAGCTAAAGAATCCAGCCGTATGTTGTACTTCAAAACATTTTCGGTGTAACGGCCACGGATCAGCTCGTCTGCGATATTCTTTGCGGTCCATCTTCATTAAATTTTGATATCAGCTAGAGCCGGCCAGAGCGCTGCATAAATAAGTAGCCACGCTTCCCTTGGAGGGTGGTGGCAATAACAAAAGAAACAAAAGCCGGCCTATCCAGTATGAATAAACACAGACAATGACACGCCCCTACTGCGAGATAGAATCCCAGAAAAACAAGCCGATTTCAACCTCAAAATGTACGCTTTAAAATATACCAATACTGCTATGTAAAACACGGAGATGCTTCTTCGTCATCTCAACTAACAGATTCTGCAAAAAAACGAAAATCACCAATTTTGAAAAAAAAAAACGCTTCTTTCTCAGTTTGCTCAATAGTTGTGCTGCCAACTTGTGTCCCTGGTTTCCGTGACGGGTCACATATATCCAATGAGGATAATATAAATAAAGTTATTCGCAAATAACCCTCCTAGCTCTAGCCTAGCTGCTAAGCTTGTGGGCAAAGAAAAACAGTAAACAAAGCCTGTTTTAAATATTGCTTTCAATCCCTATAAAAAGAGAGGAAAGCAACATACCCAAGCAAAAATGTCAGGCGGCCGATCAAAGCTGCCGACATTGTATAAACTGAAGTGATGAGTGCCAACTCAAACTACTCTAGAAACAGCTGATGAGACGCTACTAAGCAGGTGGCTAAGAGGCGGCCATTTTGTGGCCTGCACAACATATGCTAGCCACCTAACAACTTCAGTTTTGCCCAGAAAAACCCCTTAATTTTTTACTACATGCTCAGAAAACTATACAGGAAAATAAGGTCTTATTTTAAAAACATAAAATATAGACCCCTCCCTGTGGCTCAATGACCAAAGACTCCTAACGCTCCTTCTCTCATGAAAGGGTGGAATCTAATGTTCTTTTAAGCCTAAAAGATCCTCTTACTATCAAACAAGCAGCATCTGAGCATGATATATTTATACACATATATATATATACACACATGCATATAAATATACATATATACAGGAAGGTGGAAGAAGAGGGAGAGAGGGTAGATAAAAATCACCCTATTTTTGTAGCTGGGGAATCGATTACAAACGCAGCGTTGTTTACAATCGATCACCCATCTCACTCTCACTTCTTCCTCCTCCCGTCTGTCTGGGTTCAGATCAAGCGGCAACCTCCCCCTTTCTCTCGTGAAGCCAATACGGAAGTAACTTAAACTGCGATTCATCGACTGGCCGCTAGGGACAGGCTCCAAAAGAGAGCAGAATCTCATAGAGTCCCATGTTAAATTGGCCGAGTTTATAGCAGAAAAAAACATGTTTACAAGTTGGTTCAAATTGTGGTTTTGGTCTATACTGCTATTTTTGCCCTTCATGACAACTCTGAGGGGGGTGAATTTTTTTATAACTTATCCGTTTAAATTATATTAAGCCTTGAAGTTCTGCATAATTAAGGGCGTGGTCACTTGAGTGACAGGTAGATTGCGCTGCTGTCTGTGAGCCGTCATGTTACCTCAGCTGCCGCTGAATTTGGCATCTCAGCCGTTTTTGTGCTTTTTTTCTCGATTATTTTATACAATTATAAAATATGGCTTGCTGCATAATATTCGAGACTGATGTGTGTCTGTGTAGATGTGCATGCATGGGGAAGAGACACAGAACACACGTTGTTGGATCGTGGCATTGGCTGAAAGTTTTGATTGTGAGATTTACCACAATGACAATGGCAGGAGGATATACAACTCTGACAGCACTGCTTGGATATTATAACTAAAACTGCTGGACTATTTTGAAAAAAGTATACTTTGGACACAGGCACATTTGTTTGTTAGATCGTATACAGTTTTACAACATATAGGCTGCTCAGATTGCATCCTTTCTTGAAGAACGATGACAGAGAGCAGATCATTCAGAAGAAATGTGAAATGTTTTTTTGTTTTGCAATGGACACTCATATTTTACCCAAGTGCCACAGATTGGATTCATCTCGCGATCTCTATTATAAAGGTATGAAGTCCCATTTGATTTTCCATGTTGTTATTTGCACACCCAACACTACTGTTGTTGGAGCATCTATATCTTAAAGAAACACCGTAGATTGACAGTAAACCTTTAGAACGTTCTGATGATAAAACTTATCTTCATTAATATTTTAGATCGTATCTAAGATAGAAAGATAGCTCCTTTGCTTGCTAACATGGTCACGTCGAGCTAGGCGGGCGTGGTTTCAGCAACCAGTCATATCAGCTCAAACCACCTCCCCGCCTCTCTGCCCATTTTCAGTTATCCGGGAGTGACGTGCGGTGACGCGCAGCTAAGATGGCCGCGGCCTCATTTTTGCTTCAAATCTGCTGTTCAGAACTCTATGGGTGACGTCACGGACGCTACGTCCATATTTTTTTACAGTCTATGGTTCAGATCTAAATCTGAAACGACTAGGGGATTTTCCATGCCCCCCCGAACTCAGACGCGATAAGTTATGCAGTTCAGAAAGGAATGGAAAGTCATGGAAGCCGCCGCATATATGGACAGAAAGGACCCGCTCGTCGAGCCGTCCGCGCGCGCAGCCCCTTTCTTAACGCGCTCTAACGGCAGCTGCAGCCCGCCGAGAGGCGCATCCCAAACACACAGCGGCTCGCATGCACAAGCCAGAGGAGCGTTCATCAGACGCGATGACGTCAAAACGAATGTCATCGTCATTCACTCGTTCCTGCCAACCCCGAGGAAGTTGAGAGAGAGAATACAATTCCCTCACAACTCCCAACGAGCTCATCTGCGAGCCATATGATTGTAGACACGGTTCTGCCTCAGCATAACCCGGCCAGAACCACCAGGCACAGATGTAGACACCCCTTCCCTCGAGAAGTGTGTCAAACGAGAACGGAGCGTCCACAGGGTGACGCTCACAGTAAACAACACAGACAGCGCCCTCAAACACTGTCTATGTGCGCTCCTCTCCAGACAGAAAACGCCCGGAAAAATGTGTATATCACGTGTCAAATACGGGGACACAGAAACACATACTCTCTTGGACGTTTGTAAGGCATATGAACACATAGGGTGTGCGTGTATTCCGGTGTCAAGAATCTCGGACACGGATCAGCACACTTCCTAAAGTTCTTACCTTTCTCAGACATTATCTTGGATTGGAAGGAATTCTTAATAAAGAATACACAGCAGAAGGTCGATATAACAGTCCCGAAAAGACGATGCATACTGACTGCTTCCATAGTCACGCCTTTATACTTCCGGGTCGCGCCATATGACTGTCGCTGGCCAATAGGAGTTTTTGGTAGTGAGGTTTCGAAACACCGGGTCACGTGGACGTTCCCCATTGCGTCATCGAACGCAGAGTAGAAGTTCCCTTCGAAAGGGAAATTATCATATCAAAAGCCAAGTGAATCAAATTATATTAATGAATGTTAAATGCTTTCAAAATTTGGCACTGAAATCTTAATTACATAGATTATCATAAACTGCAGCCAATCAGCAAACAGGAAGCATTCATAAAAAAATTTCCAATAAAAAACAAGAAAAAACATATTGAAAAACATATCGTTATATTGTATCTGAATGCTAAACGCAGAAGTTATTTTCACTGGAAGTTTTGCAGCTGCACTACAGAAAGCTGACAGAAACACTGAAGTAAACAGTCATGATGGAAATGAAACACCGTCTATTCTGGGTCTGTTTTTTATATGTGGATTACTCCATTAGCTGGATTTCATTGTTGACTTTTAGAAAGTATAATGCATTAAAACACATGACAAACAACCAATTTCAGAATCTGCAAATATTATAATGCATTTTAACTTTGGTTATAATTATATTTTTTTTTATAAGTAATGTATAATCAATTTTATAAATACCTTTATAATGCATTATACATAAGGGCTTACCAAAATATCTTTTGCAAGTAATTACATGTTTCATCTTGTAAGTATTTGGCATTTATGTGCTTAAACGCCTCCAAGAACTCCTCAACACCTTTTGAAGATATTGCTTTCAGCGACCGCTGATGTTCTCTGAACGCCCCGTTAAGAAACACTAATTCACATTAAAACTCACATTTTCTTTCACCTTCTACAGGAAGAGCATGAACACACTTAAGAGTTTCTTAGTGACTTACATTGTAGGAAGTCGTTTCTGGTTCTGGGAACAATGTTGGTGAAAGTGACTGTGGAAATCAACAGACATGAAGAGTGTGATTATCATGTCAAGAGAAAATGATCCCTGCATCTGTTCCTAAGACATTTCTAATATGATCTTCTACATGATATGAGATGATGGAGGATCATTTCTGAGAGCAGATGAATCTCCAGGACTTTACCTCTGTCAGAGATCTTCTTCAGCTCCTCTTTGCAGAAATCCTCCAGTTTGTCTCTCAGCTGAAGGACAGATTCTCTCACAACATCAAAAGAGGAGAGAGAACTGAAGGGATCGTCATTTACGTCTGTAGATTCAGGAGGAGCTGAGAGAGACTGGAAACTCTACAGAAAACAGAAATCAAAGCTCATCACCTCCACACGTCTGCCAATAACCTACTGTCAGATTTGAGCAACTCTCCTCAATCCAGCACTTTCACAGCATCAGATTCATTCTTCTCATGTTCATTATATCATGTTGGAGCTGTAAGTGTTTGACACTTACACTATATGTGAAATTTCTAGGAAAACACTTGGATGATCAAACATCTGCCAATAACATAAATGAAACAGATCAAAAGCATCAATGGAGTCACATGACAGGGTTGAGTAGATTTGATCAGGAAAAGCAGTTGAAAAGCAACAAGTAGATTGACCCATTATTTATAACTTTTGAGCAGTTAGTGGCTCTGAAATTCACAAGGACTCTTAGGACATGAGCTAAACTGCATTTGTAAGTGCGTCTCTTTCGAAAGAAGAAGATCAGATGAGAGTCTGACTGATGATTATATAATAACCGAACACATAGATCAACACTTCAGTCAACGGCTCATTCTGCTCTCATGAAATGTTTCTCTGTGAGTCTCTTGCTCAAGTCCACTATGATCCTGTTCTTCTAGATCTCTGTTACCTGCAGGAAATGGATGTGATCCTGTGTGTGTGAAAGCTGCTCCAGCTCAGCGTCTCTCCTCCTCAGATCATTGATCTCCTGCTCCAGTCGCTCCAGTCGTCCTTCAGCTCGACTCACTGCAGTCTTTTCCTGATCTCTGATCCGCTGTGTGGCCTCAGAGCGGCTTCTCTCAATGGAGCGGATGAGCTCAGTGAAGATCCTCTCACTGTCCTCCACTGCTGTCTGTGCAGAGCGCTGTTAGGACACACATCACAATCACACAGTGGCTTCAGTGAGTCTGACTGAGACTTCTCAAACTTCTCTTCTTCTCCAGACTCACCTTATGAGACTCCACAGCCTCTCTCAGCTGCTGAAGATCTTTCTCTCTCTGCTGGATCCTCTGCTGGAACGACCTCTGCATCTCCTTCAGCTGGTGCTAAAGGACAAACCAATGACAGGAGAAACATCACAGAAATCATCAAGTAAACAGATATGAATCCAGTATCAGTGAAGTGCTGAGATTGAGGGTAAAGATCTTTCATGATAAGGTTATAGGTTCAGTTATAAGTGTCAGCAGTATTTAATCAATGTCTAGTTTTATAGGGATAGTTCATCCAGAAATGTAAATTCTTTCATTGTTTACTCATCCTCATGTCTTTCCAAACTTGTATGATTTTCTCTTGCCAAACACAAAAGAAGATATTCTGAAGAATGTCTCTGTTTCTAGAGCCCAAATCAAATATGGCGACACGTCAATAACATCAAACCTCACTGGCTCATGCATGTCACATGACTGAACATGCCACCATATTTGATTTTTCCTATTGCTTCAGAAGACTCTGCATCTCAATTTGCATACTATCTGTCCTAAATAATATTCAAAATTAGAATTACTGTGTCCCAAGTCAATTATTCCAAAGATACCCGGATGATCTACTATTACTAGTTAGAATCCGAAGTGACGCTCAGTACACACTCTAACAGCTACTATTGGCTACAACCCACTGTGCATTGGATGAGGATTCGATTAGAACTACAAACACAAAAGTGTTAAAAAACTACAAACATGGCAGATGGGTGAGACTGATGGTTAAGTATAAAGGATTAGATAAATGGGTTTGAGTGATTAATAATTACTATATAACCTGACATGTATTCAGTGTTATCCACATAATATTTAATCTGCAACAACATTGTGAACTTTTGTAATGACATGAAAAATTATAATCCTGTAAATGAGCATAATGGGACCTCTTAAAGTTCATACCTGTTTCTCTGTCCTCTGTGCTGCAGCTGATACAGTGTCGTGGTTTTTATGTTCATCCATCGTACACAGCACACATATACACTTCTGATCAGTGCGGCAGAAAACATCAAGGATCTTGTCGTGTTTCGGGCAGATCATCTCCTGCAGTCGTCCAGTGGCTTCAGTCACTTTATGTGGCTTACGAGAGTGAAATTCCTCATGACGATCAAAATGAGTTTGACAGTAAGACTCCAGACACACCAGACAGGACTTGACGGCTTTGTGTTTTCTTCCAGTACAGACGTCACACTGCACATCTCCAGCTCCAGCGTAACAGTCAGCAGGAAGTTTAGTCTTCTTCAGTTTCTCCACCATTTCAGCCAGAATGGTGTTTTTAGCTAAAACAGGTCTTGGACTGAAGGTCTGTCTGCACTGAGGACAGCTGTAGACTCTCTTCTCATCCTCCTGATCCCAGCAGCCTGTAATACAGATCTTACAGTAACTGTGTCCACAGTGGATGGTCACTGGATCCTTCAGGAGATCCAGACACACTGGACACATGAACTCATCCTGAGAAAATCTGGCTTCTGCCATTTTACAGCATGAACACAGAGACACAAACACACAACAGCTCAACTACACTTCAGTTTCTCTTTCTCTGAACTCATGTGATTCCTGTTTCCTGGTTCTGTGTTTGAGTGACGTGTAGAAAACAGGTGTGTCTGTAAAGCAGCTTCCTCATTCCTGGTCAAGGAGAGTCTCATTCCTGCTAAGATTGTGTTTAATCAGTCTCAGAAACACTTTAAGTTAGAGAGAAGCAAGACAGAATTATTGTCTCCATGAAATCAAATTTGCCAAATCTTTGCCAAATTCTTGAATATCACAGTATTTATTATATATGATTTATTCATGCACATCATTTTGTAAAATTCATGTGTGCTTGTAATCTTGAATCATCTCTTCTCTGATGATGTGTTTACTGGCGTGAGGGCGGGGCAACCTGTCACTCACATGAGATCCACCAATAGCAAACCACAACCATCCAATCAATTCCCCATGGACAAAATCAAGCCCCGCCCTACATTTGTTCTTGATTCAGAAGCTGTTTCACTCTGATATGTCACAACAGCGAACCAATTGCTATCATAACTTATATTTCATGCTGACTTTAATACCTCGTGAATGTTTTCACTTTGAGCATCATTAAATATTTAGTCTTTTAAATGATAAATAGGGATTATTTTGCTGTGAGTCATGTTTTCATACATTTAATCAAAGTTTGGAGTCTCGGATTATCAGAAAATTTACAGTAAAATTAATATACTTGACATACATTTTTAAGTGATGAACAAGGAAAGAAATATGGTTCTTTCTGGTTGTTTTTGACAACTTGCCATAATGCCATAAAGTAGAGCATACCTTGTGGTGGTGTTATTAAAAAATAAACTCTTGCAAATGTCTAAATGACACACAAGTTGATCAAGATTTTTTGGAGTTTGCCTGTTCCCAGCAGCCAGTTTTAGTTTTTTTTAAGTACACTGTCAAACCAGAAGGACCACGTGCTGTAATGGTTGGACTCAGAAAGGTTGTACAGGTGATTTTGTGAGATCAACCACTATCACTGGTGTACCCACAACACTCTAGACTTTGAATCTGGTAAGCTTTGGTGGCAAAGAATATTTTTAAAAGAGGAACGTATTGAGGAACTGATAGCCATGTCTCTACCTGTGCCCTGAGTTGCAAAACCTCTGGGAGTGAGCACAAGAACCATACACTGGAGAATGTCAGTGTGGCAAGCAGGACAGTGGCGTGATTGATAATGAGTGTCACCTGAGTGCCACACCGGTCTCGTATCTATGAACTGCTCCATTGTGAACGTACAGAGCTTTCTGAACCACTGCCAGCAGGTAATTAAACAGGAAGTGTTTGTCAGATCTCACAATGGGTTTTGCAAGAGAACACAAAATCTTTGAAAAATATTTTTTTCTCCCATCCCAAATTTTAACATTTTTCAATCAAATTATATTCAAATACAGTAGTGGCCAAAAGTAAGACTGACATCTTCACCCTTTATTCAAATATTATAAAAACTATGTTAAAGATAAATATTAGAGATGAGCCGGATACTCGGCTGAAACGAGTATCCGGTACGGATAAAGCACTTCTGCCGAGTACGAGTATTATACGAGTAATACGAGTCAATATCTGTGCTCGGATTGAATGAAAATCATCATTGGGTAGCTGATTGTGTCAGCGTTCTGTGATAGGCTAGTCACAGCGCCCCTCCCCTACACACATACAGATGTATTGTGTTGCTGTGTATCGCTCTGCTCACTCACAGTGAAGCCTCGTTTACACTGCACGCGTGTGCGGCGCGTTACGGCTGCGACGCGGCTACCGGAGCTGATACACGGCCACTCTAGTCAATGCTTGTGTTTACACCAGCCGCGCCGCGGCGTGTTTGAGAAGCGTCCCAGAAGCGGCTCGACGCGCCGCTTCGCTAAAGATAGGCACCTCGCCTATTTTGGACGGACGCCGCGTCCAAGACACGCAGCTCAAATACAAAATAAAGTCAAAGTAATCACCCTGTGTAAACTCCCGCTCATATTTCACATCACTAGGAGGCCCGCTCTCTCTCTCTCTCTCTCTCTCTCTATCTCTCTCGCTCTCCCTCTTACTCACTCTCTCTCACACACACACCTGGTGTGGAAATAAAAAAATAAAAAAGAACCAAAAAAATAAAAAATCACACTGATCATAAAAAAATTAAAAGTTAAAAAAGAAAGTTATGTTGTTCATTACATTTTACTTCATAATTGCACTGCATTGTTTTGTTTTCATTGTTGCAAAACTTGTTCTGTAATATAGTTCGTTTGCTATCGTGATCAAAACCATTGATCTGAAGCTCAATCCTGATGCTGTCCTGTAAATATTTTTCTAATCAGCAATAAATCTAACAATTTCTGATCAACCCATATCAATTGCATGCTTAAAATAACATACCGGTTAAAGCCCCGCCCATTTCAAGACCAGCCCCGCCTACTTCCGGGTTAGGCCCCACCCACTCCGAGTACAGCTAAAGATACAGATAATTCATATGGTTAACAGATACAGATACAGATACAGATAATGCTGTACTCGCTCATCCCTAATAAATATACTGCTTAGTTGTTATTATTTTATAATTATTTTACAATTATTTTATTCATGATAATGCATTTGAACATGCCAAATTGTGTGGACATAATTTTTGGCCAGGCTCTCATACAAATAAATTAAAAACATATAGAGAACCATTGTGTTATGTGTGTTATGACACTAGTTTACAGTCAATTGTGCATTTTAATTAGTTTCTGTTCTCCTATGACGTAACAGTAACCAGGGCCTGCTGAAATATGGGGCACATGGTCACTGTCTAACTCTGGATAGTTTCACTGTTAATACATTAAACAGGTAAATTCTTACAATTAAAGTTACAAAAGTTATTTAGTTATTTAGTGAAAAACAGCCGTTAAACATCGAAAACGAACGTCATTTCGAAATGGCCCCCTGATTTTTAAAGAGCATTGTTTGGTGAAAAACAGTAATATATACAGTAATTTATACAGTAATAAATCAATTTCAACTTCAATGTATAGTGAATTGTAATATTATGAATTTAATGAACACAAGAAATAAGTGTATTATGATTAAAACAAAAAATGTGCTGCAGTGATTTTTTTTTCTTTGTTTGTAAACTGCTCTATTAGTAGGTCACAAACTGCTGCAGCTCAGTTGGTGTGTGGATACAGAGGAGGAAGTGTGTGCTGTTTTCTTTAATTCAGATTTTAATTGTGAATGTGATTTTAGCAACTATGTCAGGCTTGTTTGAGACGGAGAGAGAACACGGAGAGCGTTTTATCTGCTTTCCATCAGCACGTGAAAATTGAGGAATTTTTCTGGGATGATGAGCTCAAAGTTCCCATTCATTTCTCCACTGCAGATCCTGACTTTGTGCGTTTTTCATGACATTAACGGTGTGGTGATTGTTGTTGAGGGAGCTGCCACCCAGAAACCTGGACCGGCCTTCTATCCAGAAGATGAACTTATTTGTCCCATATGAACATTGTTGATGGTGACCATGGGTTTGTATTAATTCTGCTTCACAAAAGCATTGCGATGGTCATTCATGAACTTAATATTGAAATCCTCTTACACAGAGCCAGTTTAGACAAGAGCTAGTTAACTATAGCGCTATAGTGGTTCCTGTATTCATGCAGTGTGTCCTCGCTCAAACATGTGCTCTAACCAATGCGACCATATAGGTCGTTTGTCACTTCCCTGAAATACGACCCATAGGAGCGTTTGCTAAAGTTGTGCCCCTTTCGATAACAGGACACTTTCATTTTAATGCATTGTTCCCTTTTATCTGCGTCATGTTTCGGGTTTCGCGTAGCTCAATTGGCAGAGCATTGCAATAACAATATGCAATCATGTGATCATGCGATCTTGGGTTCGATCCTAGGGAACACGTGCTCATAAAGTGTGTATGCACTATAAATCACTAAGGTTAGGTTTAGGGATGGGGTGGGTGTAGTCATTAATAAAAAAATTAGTTTTGCTAAATGGAAATAGGAGAAATGGTGTAAAAAGTCCACACATTGCATTTAAATGAACACGCATTTTGATTGGTAATGACAGTCACACGTCATTTCATGACGACAGATGTAACACGACACTGTCATTATTTTTACGCAAGCTAGAGGGCGCATGACTTCAAAACGTAAATATAGGTCGTAATAAGGTGCTTGAAAAACGACCTATAGGGTCATTTTTTTTTTTTTTTTGTAGGACAGTCTCCCTTGCTCACTGCGGGTAACGTTCATGCTAAAGACCCCAGGATTCTCTTACTGTGGTCCTGCTGTGGTGTGCAGGAAGTGGTTGGGAGTAGAGGGAGTGTTTTCTCTGCTTTAAACATCAATCAGACAGCTAACTTCTTCAATCTCGACCATCATGATATCAACATATCAAGGACACTCAGGCGGTATTTAAAGGATTAGTTCACTTTCAAATGAAAAATAGCCTAAGCTTTACTTACCATCAAGCCATCCTAGGTGTATATGACTTTCTTCTTTCTGATTAACACAATCTGAGATATATAAATAAATATCCTGACGCATCCAAGCTTTATAATGGCAGTAAGCAGGATCAACGAGTATGAAGCTGAAGAAAGTGTCTCCATCCATCATAAACTTTCTCCACACGGCTCCGGGGGGTTAATAAAGGCCTTCTGAAGGGAAGCGATGTGTTTTTGTAAAAAAATATCCATATTTAATGCGATGTATGAGGATATTTATTAATAAATCTCTGATTGTGTTCATCAGAAAGAAGAAAGTCATAGGATGGCTTGAGGGTGAGTAAAGCTTGGGCTAATTTTCATATGAAAGTGAACTAATCCTTTAAGGAGGAGGAGCTTGGCTGTAGTCTGAATTTTGTGTAGATTTATACAAATTCAGCACACATGAGCATGTCTAATGTCCATGAGCACCCGGTGAGAGGGTGTATAGTTAAATCTGGCCTTTCTCACCCCAGGAACCTGAAAGCCATGTGTTCTTGGGCAAACGTACATTACTCACATGTCAGACCTGAACCTGAAGTTCGGTTCCACAGTGAATATGTGCTTTAGCGAAACAACAGCACAATCAATTGTCATTCCTTGCACTTTATGGATGGTGCATGCAAAAGCAAGCTTCGTGGGAAATTGCCTTTGAACTGTCCCTTTTTTTTAAGCGGCTCCTCAGATCTCTCAATATAGACAATGTTGTCGTCTCCATCAGGTGCTTTGTTGCAATGTTTCTGTCCTGCAGTCCAGAACAATTAAATTAACAATTGTAACACCATCTCTGGTCTGAGCTATTATTTTTGCCACCTTTCCAAAAGTACCATTAAAATCAATAAGGTCACGCTTGTCTCCTTTTAATGGTGCGGCTTGCCTTTCATTTCACCTGTTCGTGGATCTTTTTTGTAATAATGTGCATCAATGTTAATAATATTTGAAAAGTGAAAGGATATGGCTTCAGTGTTGTGATTGTCTTCCTCTTTATTGGTTGCATATATGTGTAATGCGTCAGAGGGACACTCTTCAGGGAAGGGCCTTATGACAGCTTATAACATGCATTTGTCTGCAACATTCAGCTTCTTGTGCTTCTTTTTTACTCTCAGCCGGTTGAGCAGCTCAGCATATGCAAGATCATCTTTCTGTCTCATGATCTGTTTAAGAGTTATCATTTGTAAATTATCTTTCCAGAAATCCAGCACATGGTCCTCATACACACAGAGTGGTTTTGCTCTTCCCACAGGCGGTAATTGATTAAAATCACCAACAGCTAATAAAGATAATCCACCAAAAGGTTTCTGGTTTCCTTTAATCTGTTGCAGTCTCCAGTTCACATAGGCAAATAAATCTTTTGACACCATAGATATTTTGTCAATATTTAATGTGTGCATTTGAAAAGTCTGCCCTGATTTCATCCAAGCTGTTTCCCAGGGGTTGGTATGGAGGCTTCAAGCTTCTTGGGAGTTTCATGTTTTACCTGAGATGTTAAAGGCAGCAGTACCAGTGAATGCTGTTAAAAGAACAGTTGGATTGGAAATGTCAGTATGCTCTCGAATGCATGGATGCCTACGCAAAATCTTGGTTGCTTCTGCATAAATATATTTAATAACATGTGATTTACCAACTCCTGCTCCTCCATTCAAGAAATATGAAAACTGTTGTGGGTTTTCACCAGAGACACACCTTTTGCACCAGTGTCGAACTGCATAAAATATGGAAGCTTGTGTTTGATTCAAGCTTTGATACATTTTGTGAATCTGTGCAGGATTCGGTTGGGCAGTTTCCATTACCGGTATAGCTATGTTACTGACAGAGGCAGATGCTGTGTATTCAGGAATATCTTTTTGCTCGTTCACTTCATTATGATCAGTGGGTTCACGTTCCAATATACTTTTCAGTCTGATTAGTTCATTTGCCGGTGCCAGTGTAGTCCATGCATCTTCAACTGGACTATTTTGTTCAAAATCCTCAGTTGCCTTTTCTATAGCCTCGTTATGTTTTTGTGTTGTTGTATTTCTCAATGTTTTCATTTACAATCTTGCACACATGCTGAACTTCATTAGTTCCTGGTAGTTTTGCTGAAGCAAATTAATAAAATGATTCATATGTCTGGAATCTGGCCGACTTCAGCTGCTCATCTGAGTGATATGGCAAGTAAAGTTCCATAGAAGCATTCCATAGAATTTTTCTGGATGTTTTTGCTCTGAGAAACGGGCATATCTAATAACAGCAGGTTTTCCCTTTGTTCTTTTCTGTATGTGTCCCATATCATTTTGGAGTCACAATACATTTTTACCATTTTTCTGTCTTCCATAGACAATCCGGTATTCACTTGCAAATTCAGCCATGCACATGTTCCCAAATTCAGGTCTATTTGGTCTGGCCTTGTACTTGTCTGGCAATCCAGTCATCCACACATTCTCTATGTCATCATCCATGGCCTGCAAGCACTTCATGGGTAAACTCATCTTTACAGCATTGTCATCAGTTGGTATGAATATGACAGCACGTGATGATGATGATTTAAATTCCAGGCTGCATGTGCGAGCGACTGTCTCTTGAGCACTGACTTCTCTGTTCTTTGAATATGCGTTCATGACCGGCTTCATGCTCTCGCGGTCAGACAGGTTATCATTGCTTGAGTCTTTTATCACTAACTTTAGGTAATCTCTCATCTCATGTTCAGCTTTTGAGATGTATGAGAGAATGTACATGATACAGCTGTATGGGTTCAGAATGAACTGAATGTCCATGTTTGCATTCCAAGCTCTTAGTAACAATGGATTATAGCCATTTACCCAGCAGTCCTGTGGTCGTTTCTGCATATTAAGCTTGATGTAGACACAGTGTCAATATAATTTTCATACTGTTCATAAGTCATATTTACGTTATGAAGTAGCTGTGTAATATTATCAAAACTCTGAGTTGAGTCATTCAGTAGATCCCACACTTTCTGTAGCTGTTCTTTTGCAACACTGGCATAATTTCTTTCCTCGGATTCATTCCCTTCATCAGACTGGTCTACAGGAGGCGGCCTGGGGCGGGATATCATTGTCCTGTTAATGAGTGGTTTAGGAAATCCAAACCTGCAGTGCTTCTGTTCTTTCTACAGGATTTGGAGTTACCCAAAAATCAGGAGTTACGACTGTGCATCTGTACTTCACTTACAATTTTATGTAGCTCTGGGTCTTTGTTTGGGTCTGGTAATTTGCATGAGATGTATTTATCAATGAAATCACACACATCCTGGTCTTGATCTTTTTCAGCTGGATATAAATACTAGAGTTCACCATATGAATCTCTGTAACAAATTGGGAAAGGAAGATGTAGCTTGTGTCTCTTGCACAACGATTATCTACAGAGAACAGTCTTGTGTTGAATTATCGGCTCGGGGAAACATCAAATCAAATGTTTTCCTGTTCACATCAAATGTGTTCCTGCCATCGGAAAACTGCACTGGAAATGCCATAGACTCAAGTTTAGGAATTTTAAAAATGCTCACAGAAATACCCAGATGTAATTGCACAGTACATGAAAGGCTCTGTAGATGGTAATCCTGGAGGCTGTCAGGCTGTTAATTAACAGTAATTTGAACAAATTTCTGAATGGTTGTATAGTGTTACCAATAAATATATTTTTTTCTAATAAATCCAGCACACTCTTCTTTTTTTTTTTCTTTTTTACTGTTTATGTAATGTTTTACAATGTCACTTACCTAGATGGACAAGACGTCCTGTCTACTGTATAAAATACCCCAAAACAAACAAAAGACAAATTAGCTTTGTTCACAGTTCACACGAGGTCTGCGTGATCACACACACACACACACACACACACACACATACATATATATAAATACATATTATAATCTTTCTACAACTTTAATCTTGATCTTAATGAAGTGCACACATATACCTGCACTGCAAACAAATTAACAATATTGTAGTACTTACATGCTGAGCTTCAGCAGATATGAATAGCACTGATGAAAAAAAGACAACAAAAACTATCAACATTTTTTCATAACCAAAAAAAGTGTTAAATCTGAAATGTTTAATGTTACATAGATTGACAAGACCAATCTACTGTGAAATAAATAAATTATGAAGACAAATTAGATTTGTTCACAACTCAAACACATAAGCTGTTGTGTGCACCATAACGATGATAGGTTAAAAATGAGATCAGTCACCTGTGATTTTGGAAAAATAACAAGTAAATAATGTTTTTGGAACTTCCAAAATGGCCACTGAACAGTAGTAGTACATGGTCCAAATAACATACAAACAAAACATTTGAATGACTCCAAATAAAAAGTAAAATGACAGCAACAAATATGTACACACCTGTGATGCAGGGTAATATGTACCCCCCCAATATTTGCATATGCCAGCCCATGTTCAAGGCATTACACAAGCCAGTATTAACTTCTGGATCTGTGCACAGCTGAATCATCAGACTAGGTAAGCAAGCAAGAACAACAGCGAAAAATGGCAGATGGAGCAATAATAACTGACATGATTCATGATTACATGATATTTTTAGTGATATTTGTAAATTGTCTTTATAAATGTACTGTACTCTAATGTACTGTTAAATGTGGTTAAAGTTACCATTGTTTATTACTGTATTCACTGAGACAAGACTCGGTATTTTCATTATTAAATACTTTCAGTCTGTATAATGCACAAACACAACTTCATTCTTTATAAATCTCTCCAACAGTGTGTAATGTTAGCTTTAGCCACGGAGCACAGCCTCAAATTCATTCAGAATCAAATGTAAACATCCAAATAAATACTCACATGATCTGAAGCATGCATACAGCATGCATGACGAACATCTTGTAAAGATCCATTTGAGGGTTATATTAGCTGTGTAAACTTTATGCACTGTATTATAGTTGAGAGCTCGGGGGGTGGGGAGCAGGAGAATTTAAAGGGGCTGCAGCCTGAATCGGTGCATAGTTAATGATGCCCCAAAATAGGCAGTTAAAAAAATTAATTAAAAAAATAATTGCCCAATAATTGCAGTTTTTGGAGTTCCTCCTGCTGATGGCTTGTACAACAAGCGTTATGCTGATATTATTACTTTTGCTTCATTGGTAGCCAGAAGACCAATATTGTTAGACTGTTAATCCTCATCACCCCCTCCTAACTTTTCTTGGTTGAAGGACTTCATGTCCTTTCTACACCTGGAAAAAATTAAATACTCCATCAGAGACTCTATTAACTCATTTTATGAAATGTGCAACCCTGTCCTTTCCTTTACTGAGACTGTATGTCATTATACAAATTTGTATCCTGATATGTCACAAAAACGTGCACCTGCCCTAAAGAGAGAGAGCTGTTTCTCTCAGCACATTTAGTTCATATTCACGGTGTCTCAAAATAGCACAGTCGAGTACACTTAGATGTTCCTAAGATTATCTTAAGAGTTACTAAAGAAGAACTTTTAGTATATTAAGTACAATATTACATTCATAATCAGCCTTACAATCATTAAGTGTGTCCCCGGCTTCAAACACTAGTTGTAGCTGAGAATGGAAGAGTTTGTGTAACCCACATTAAAGGGTTAGTTCACCCAAAAATGAAAATTATGTCATTAATGACTCACCCTCATGTCAAACCCGTAAGACCTCCTTTCAACTTCGAAACACAGTTTAAGATATTTTAGATTTAGTCCGAGAGCTTTCTGTCCCTCCATTGAAAATGTATGTACGGTAGACTGTCCATGTCCAGAAAGGTAATAAAAACATCATCAAAGTAGTCCATGTGACATCAGTGGGTTAGTTAGAAGTTTTTGATGCATCGAAAATACATTTTGGTCCAAAAATAACAAAAACTAGGACTTTATTCAGCATTGTCTTCTCTTCCGGGTCTGTTGTTCATCCGGATTCATGACTCGGGTTCAGTGAACCGCAGCGCACTGCTGACGCAAGACGCTGCTGACGTGTTATCTGGTGCGTCAGAGTTTCGTTTACAGTCTGAGGGAGACGCACGCTGTATTCAAGCTATTTTTTAAAATGGTGCGTAAGTGTGCATGTCGCGGATGTCCTAATCACCAAAAACAACGACGTAAAAGTGCATTACCAACGCCGACAGATGAAAGGATTCAATGGAATCAATTCAATGGAAAGGATTCTGGAAGAGAATACAATGCTGAATAAAGTTGCATTTTTTATTATTTTTGTACCAAAATCTATATAAGATGCTTCAAAAACTTCTAACTAACCCACTGATGTCACATGGACTACTTTGATGATGTTTTTATTACCTTTCTGGACATGGACAGTATACAGTACAAACACTTTCAATGGAGGGACAGAAAGCTCTCGGACTAAATCTAAAATATCTTAAACTGTGTTCAGAAGATGAACGGAGGTCTTACGGGTTTGGAACGACATGAGGGTGAGTCATTAATGACATAATTTTCATTTTTGGGTGAACTAACCCTTTAAAATATGGTATAAATAAATAAATAGATAACTGCAATAATTCATAATATTATAAGAGATAATAAATTTTTCATAGTTAATAATTAAATGGATTAAAAATAAACGTTTCATTAATATTTAATGGCAGAAACAAGCTTCCATAGAAACCCCTTCTGGAGCCTTTATTCTTCAGAGGCTCTATTTATGAAAGGCCTGACAGGATCCTTTAAGGTTTTGTATAGGTTTCTTCTAGTGTTTTCTGCATGTTTTCTGTTAACCAGCACTGAAGGTCATGCCTGGATCACGTCTGTCTTTGAAGAGTCTCTCAAACACCATCAGTCTTCCTCTCTCCGTCTGAAGACACTGTGGTGTTTTCAGTCTTTCAGCTCAGATTAGCAGCGGTTGTCTAAGCATCGTCCTCTCACTGTTTCCAGACTTGGACACGCTGACGGACATGCAGTGGCACTGCTTGACGCTCTGGATCTGTCGGTGAGGCTGGTGAAGCGGTTCGGCCGGCAGAAGACACATGACTGGAACGACTCCTGCTCCTTCTTGACGTGTCGAGGGATGAAGAAGAAGTTGCACTGGCCGTAGCAGAAGCGGTTGATGACCGTCCGGCTCCTGCAGTCCTCCTGACTGACCGTCTGCCGCAGTGGCTGGGTCTTGCACCAGTCGCTCTTCAGGTACTTGCACCCCATCACCACCAACACTTCCTGGCTGGAGACCAGCACTTCCTGTTTGTGAACGCACCGGTCCGGAATACAGTTTGGTGAGTCTTGGCTCATTTTGTTGAATTCTTTTGATTGTATATGCTGTTCATTAAAAGATTGAGACACTTAAGCCATGGCTTCAAACGGCTCTTTTTTTAAGAGCCACCAATTAATAATAGTGATAATAATAAAAGATTTCCATAAATTATATATCAAGTGTGACAACACACACTCTCCTCTACATGTGTTCAATATGATATGATAGATTTGTAATAATATAAAACACATATAAACAGAAATGTTGACAATATTTTATTGCCAGTATATCAACTTCAAAATAAAAAATACTTTCAGTGATATGAATGTTTGTGTATGTGAGGAGGAGCTCAAGGTGCAGTTGAACATGAATGAACAAATACTTTCATTTAGAGCAGTTTTGAACTCTGTTTTCATAGCTGCACATTCAGTCCAACATATGCTGCTATGACAAGTCAAGGCTTCTTGTGTGTGAAAGAGAAAGCACGAGGTGCAGCTAACAAGAAGCTTACAAACACCTCACAGACTCATCATCTGCCCCGTTACTCTCTCCCCAGTGTTCAGTGTGTTCAGCCTCCAGACATTTTGCCTCATACATGAGTCTGTACATTTGAAACTTTAAGTCCTGTCTGGTCCTCAAAGACAGTGTCCTGAAATCCTCCAGGACGCTTTTAAAACAAATGTCACTGACCTCCTGAGGAGTGGTAGCTCTTCTCTTTCCTCTGGGGTCAGGGCTTCCCCTACCACATTACTGGCAGTTATTATATCTTCTAGGAAGGAGTTGAGGAAGCCCATCACCCCACTGTGGCGACATGGCCGTATACTGCTCACCCCTGCTCCACTCCTCTTCCTCTCTGCCTCCTTCCTCCTCTCTTTTCTGTAGGTGTCTCTATGAGACTTCCATCTTTTTCTGCCTCATCTGCTAGTGAGTTCAGAAAAAAAGTTTTTTACAGTACAACAGCTCTGTGTCATCTCTGTTTCTGTTAGATATGCCATAAAGAGTGCTGCTTTCTGCCCACTAGTTGCAGAACCATTAATGTCCACAGGAGGGGAGCCTTTGAATACCAATGAATACAAATATTTTATAGAATTCACATATATAAACACTATTACACATATAAAGTCTAAAGATAGAGCTCTAGTTTCCACCCAATCCACAAGTTCCCCTCTCGTGTCATCAAATCAAGGTTAAACCACTGGAGTCACATGGGTTACTTGTATGACGTCTTTACCACCTTCTGTTTTGTTCTGAAGATGAACAAAAGTCTTACAAGTTTGGAGTGACACGAGGGTGAGTGATTGCCAACAGTGGAAAGTCCTTTCAGGTTTTGGCCAAAATAAGAGCTTGATAGTTTAATGTTTAGAAATGAAGAAATTCATAAATAAATATTTTCTAGAATGATTAATTATTCCAAATATAACTATTCAAGTATTTTTTTGAAAAAATTTTCATAGCAAAATATGTGACAGAAAAACAAAATATTGTACTTATGTCATGTATTTTCTAAGGGAACATGGTGGTGTTTGCTCACAAAACCTTTGCATTCCCTAGCAAAACTTTTGTATTCTTTGTGAGTGAAAGCAAAATTTTTGGGGTTAATGTGGGAATCTTGACCATGAGATGCTTTGGCCACACAGTTTGGACTCCTTTATGCTTTGAACATTGATTATCCCAAAGAGCTTTGATACACCTTTGAGCTGAGGCTGGTGGGGAGAGCTGCACTGCAAAGATTCAAGGACTAAAAAAGCAGTTAGGAAACACTGGAGTCAATAACCTCTTTTTTTGTGGTGTTTATTTTCATTGAGGTTGAGCGCTCACACATTGAGTTAAAATGTCGAAGCCAATTCAGAGATGATTAACAATCTTCTCTATCTTTTTGAAAGGAAAGGTCTGAACAAAGAACATTTATATAATGTATATTGTGGGGTAATCTTGTTAATTTTTCACAGCAAATTAATCCAACTTTAAGTGATGATATATGTTGTTATTGTTATATTTAGAAACTAAGGAAGGCATAAGATGTCTTTCTATTGTTTGTATTTTCAATAAATGTAATTGTGTATTGAAATGTGCAAGGAGAAAATGACAACAAACTCCCAAGCACAAGGGAGAAATGCGAAAGAATATTTAAAAGGGCTGATAATACTTTTATTACGTTTACGAGCACTGCAGTCTCATTAAAAACGACACATAGTTTAACACAGAAAGAATAAAGACATAGTTTAATTTTGTCCATTCTCTAAGTCTTTTTGTTCATCAGAATAATCGTGTCATCATGTTCAGATATATGTATCAGTGTCCAGTTTGCACATATATTTAATTTGAAGAAGACTTGATGAAATATGTGTGCATACACCGTGCTGGTTAATGGTTGGTGCAGGAGAATGTGTGAAATATGTCTATAAAAACTTTAAAAATGGATACTTTATTCTGTATATGATCTATAATCCATGTGGCTAGTGTTGTTAAACACAACGCGGAGATCCGTGCTGAAAACGATCATATGCATGTTCGTATTCAAACTCCAGTTCTGACCGCATCGCGGATAAAATACAAACAACACTCATGTGCTGTTGTGCTGAGGGAAACATACACACGGCTCGCGTGTCCGAACGCAGAGGTGAATGAGCCGCACTTTTTTTTACATTTGAATTCTCCGCTGTAATATGATTTTATGCAAACATATTTTCCATTTGTGCTGGTAGATTACAGCAAAACAATCCACCTGCACCCAAATGTCTGCTCTGGTCACGTTGCAGGAAAACACATTTGTGTTGTAGCACTGAGGAAACAAACACAACTATACGACCCATGTCTCTGAATGACAAGAGACAGAGGCAAGAGAGGTGATACTTCCTCATGCATAATACCACAATTATAAACTTATACATACTACAGCGCAGTGATTGGATTGAATGAGCTTTAAGTCATGAATAAATGCAGAAACTGTTGACGTCCGCATGTTCGACCAGCCCATACTTGGAGCCAACCAGCACTCCGGATCTTGCCGGTGGTAAACGATGACGTCAGATTTTGTGACGTTGCTCCGACTTTGCTTTTCAAACCGGAAGACAGAAATTGCTCTGAAAAATGCAAAAATGACTAATTTCAAATTATAAATAAAAATATTAAGTACCTTTTGTGTTTTCAATGATGTGCAGCCTATACAAATCTGTTCACAGCTCAAAAATTGTGTTCTGGGGTTTCATGACCCTTTAAAGCAGCTTTGCAGCTACAAGTTCTTAAAGTTCAGCTAACTAAAGAAATTGTCATAACTCTTCAATTTAAGTTCATCTAACTAAAGTGAAGTTTACAACTAAGTATGCGTTCACACTTGTAGTTTGGTTCGTTTGGTTCATTTGGTCCGGACCAAAAAAGAAAAAAAAAAACATTTAGTCCTGGTCCAATTAGCGTTCAGATTGGCAATTTTATCACAGAACCAAAAGATACCGAACCTAAAGGCATAGGGATACATTCACAATGTGATTGGTCGGATTTTATGATGTATTGCCTATTTTGAAACAGAACTTACCAAACATCCGAAACAATGCTGTTTGCTGAGGTAAATGCAATTGTGGTGTGTGAGTAGCGGTGCCTAGCCTGCATGTGATGGTATTTTGGCCAGCTGGGAACTCGTGAAGAGCTTATAAAATGTGTAAAGGAGTCACAACAGCGGCGGGAATCCATCCGTCACACACAAACGATCTGCTGCGTGGAGACGCACATCTGATGCCTGTCATGGGCAAATTTGCGACTATGACAAGTAAAACCGACGTGCGTGAGGATTCTGTCCTTTTTAGGGTCTCTTCTTCCTGTTTTTGGTTCGTTTACATGTCTTTGGTCCGTGTTGCATTCATATATCATTCGAACCGCACCAGAGTTCATTTGGAAGCGGACCGAGACCCATCTTTTCAGCAGTCTTGGTCCACTTGTTTGGTGCGCACCAGGGTTTGGATGGCAGCGCACTAACAGAGCAATCGCAGCAGGGTTCATTTTAATCGAACAAAACATGACAAGTGTGAATGCACCCTAAATGTAATCAGTCCGGATTGCTTTATACTGAGAATCGCATTTTCAAATGAGTTAAACTAAAATAAGCCAATGCAAAAAGGAACAAAATACAAACCCGATTCCAAAAAAGTTGGGACACTGTACAAATTGTGAATAAAAAAGGAATGCAATAATTTACAAATCTCATAAACTTATATTTTATTCTCAGTAGAATATAGATAACATATCAAATGTTGAAAGTGAGACATTTTGAAATGTCATGCCAAATATTGGCTCATTTTGGATTTCATGAGAGCTACACATTCCAAAAAAGTTGGGACAGGTAGCAATAAGAGGCCGGAAAAGTTAAATGTACATATAAGGAACAGCTGGAGGACCAATTTGCAACTTATTAGGTCAATTGGCAACATGATTGGGTATAAAAAGAGCCTCTCAGAGTGGCAGTGTCTCTCAGAAGTCAAGATGGGCAGAGGATCACCAATTCCCCCCAATGCCTTCCTTAATTCCCCCAAAGAGTTTGAAGTTATCATCTTCTACAGTGCATAATATCATCCAAAGATTCAGAGAATCTGGAACAATCTCTGTGCGTAAGGGTCAAGGCTGGAAAACCATATTGGATGCCCGTGATCTTCAGGCCCTTAGACGGCACTGCATCACATACAGGAATGCTACTGTAATGGAAATCACAACATGGGCTCAAGAATACTTCCAGAAAACATTGTTGGTGAACAAAATCCACTGTGCCATTCGCCGTTGCCGGCTAAAACGCTATAGGTCAAAAAAGAAGCCATATCTAAACATGATCCAGAAGCGCAGGCGTTTTCTCTGGGCCAAGGCTCATTTAAAATGGACTGTGGCAAAGTGGAAAACTGTTCTGTGGTCAGACGAATCAAAATTTGAAGTTCTTTCTGGAAAACTGGAACCCCATGTCATTCGGACTAAAGAGGACAAGGACAACCCGTTGTTATCAGCACTCAATTCAGAAGCCTGCATCTCTGATGGTATGGGGTTGCATGAGTGCGTGTGGCATGGGCAGCTTACACATCTGGAAAGGCACCATCAATGCTGAAAGGTATATCCAAGTTCTAGAACAACATATGCTCCCATCCAGACGTCGTCTTTCAGGGAAGACCTTGCATTTTCCAACATGACAATGCCAGACCACATACTGCATCAATTACAACATCATGGCTGCATAGAAGAAGGATCCGGGTATTGAAATGGCCAGCCTGCTGTCCAGATGTTTCACCCATAGAAAACATTTGGCGCATCATAAAGAGGAAGATGCAACAAAGAAGACCTAAGACAGTTGAGCAAGTAGAAGCCTGTATTAGACAAGAATGGGACAACATTCCTATTTCTAAACTTGAGCAACTTGTCTCCTCAGTCCACAGACGTTTGCAGACTGTTATAAAAAGAAGAGGGGATGCCACACAGTGGTAAACATGGCCTTGTCCCAACTTTTTTGAGATGTGTTGATGCCATGAAATTTAAAATCAACTTATTTTTCCCATAAAATGATACATTTTCTCAGTTTAAACATTTGATATGTCATCTATGTTGTATTCTGAATAAAATATTGAAATTTGAAATTTCCACATCATTGCATTCTGTTTTTATTCACAATTTGTACAGTGTCCCAACTTTTTTGGAATCGGGTTTGTATAATGAGTTGTCAACAAAAGATTTTTTAGTGTTGGATTAGCTCACCTGTAAATATTATTTTAACTTAATTGTAAAATTCTCTCTCTTTACTGCCTTTAAAATTAAGATTATAAACATGGAAACAAATATATTTCTGTTGTAATAATACATTTGTACTGTAAAATTATATAATTAATTTTATTTTTGTGCCCCATGTTTTTATTTTGAATTGAAAATGGGTTTCCTGAAATAAAAGGGAAAACAAGAAAGAGCAAGGGCTCGTAACAGCTAAAATGGGCTACACACACACTAAGTGTTACTGATTCATCATGAGCTCAAAGCATTATGGGTAGAATCTCTCTACAGTCTATTCTGATTCATCAACACAGTTTCACTGATGATTTATAACAAACCCTAAACCCAGGATAAAGCGGTTGAGTGAATGTGGTCTGGACTGTGTGGATGAGGCTCATTGTGTCTCCAGAGACGCTGTAGAAGGACAGAGTTCCTGCACTGTGATCCACATACACTCCTATTCTCCTGCTGATGGACTTTACTGGGAGTTTAGTCTCTTTGTCATTGTGCCAGAATGAGTAACTGGAGGAAGAACAGATCAAACTCCAGGATTGATCACTAGATCCAAACCCACACTCATAACCCCATCCCTTCCTGCTGATGCTCTTATATGACACCGATATATACACATCACCACTCCTCTCAATCTCCCAGTAACAGCGTCCACACACACTCTCTCTACACAACACCTGAATATAACAATCAAATCTGTCTGGATGATCAGGATACGACTGTGCTGTGTTAGTGTTAGTAATCACTCTGTTCCTCTCAGACAGACGGAGGTTTTTATTCACTGTGTTCAGATCCAGATTGAGCTGATGGGAATCTGATGGAGATAAAACACATCAGAATCAAGGAATTATCAATCTGTCTGATATCCTGTGCAAATCATCATTATCCATCATCTAGGTCCTTTACCCAACCCAAGAATATGGTTCTTTAAAATCATAGTGATATTTAACAATATTACTGTTTTTACTGTATTTTGGATCAAATAGCAGAAGAGACTTATTTCAAAAACACAAAAAAACTTACCAACCCCAAATTATCTGTCATGATATATTATATATATATTTGTTTCTTTATAATAATTCATTTTGTGTGATTACTATTATTATTCACCTAAATATCATTTAAAATGAATGTCACTGAATGCCACATAACAGATTTGACTGGATAGTTTAAATATTATCATTAGTTTCCCAAGGATCAAAAAAAGCCAAGTGAATCAAATTATATTTATGAATGTTAAATAAATCCTTTAAAATTTGGCACTGAAACCTTAATTACGTAGATCATCACAAACTGCAGCCAATCAGCAAACAGGAGCATTCATAATTTTTTTTTTTTTTTTTTTCATTGGAAAACAAGAAAAAACATTGAAAAACATATTGTGTTATATTGTGTCTGAATGCTAAACGCAGAAGTTGTTTTCACTGGAAGTTCAGCAGCTGCACTACAGAAAGCTGACAGAAACACTGAAGTAAACAGTCGTGATGGAAATGAAACACTGTCTATTCTGGGTCTGTTCTTTATATGTGGATTACTCCATTAGCTGGATTTCAATGTTGACTTTTAGAAAGTATAATGCATTAAAACACATGACAAACAACCAATTTCAGAATCTGCAAATATTATAATGCATTTTAACTTTGGTTATAATTATTTATGAAAAGATTATATACATTATAAATATATTTATAATGCTTTATACATAAGGGCTTTAAGTATTACCAAAATGTCTTCTGCAAGTAATTACAAGTTTCATCTTGTAAGTATTTGGCATTTATGTGCTTAAACGCCTCAACACCTTTTGAAGATATTGCTTCCAGTGACCGCCGATGTTCTCTGAACGCCCCGTTAAGAAACACTAATTCACATTAAAACTCTTCTGTCATGTTTTCTTTACCTTCTACAGGAAGAACATGAACACATTCAGTGATTTTTCTGCTTGTTTTCTTAGTGACTTACATTGTAGGAAGTCGTTCCTGGTTCTGGGGAACAATGTTGGTTAAAGTGACTGTGGAAATCAACAGACATGAAGAGTGTGATTATCATGTCAAGAGAAAATGATCCCTGCATCCATTCCTTAGACATTTCTAATATGATCTTCTACATGATATGAGATGATGGAGGATCATTTCTGACAGCAGATGAATCTCCAGGACTTTACCTCTGTCAGAGATCTTCTTCAGCTCCTCTTTGCAGAAATCCTCCAGTTTGTCTCTCAGCTGATGGATAGATTCTCTCACAACATCAAAAGAGGAGAGAGAACTGAAGGGATCGTCATTTACGTCTGTAGATTCAGGAGGAGCTGAGAGAGACTGGAAACTCTACAGAAAACAGAAATCAAAGCTCATCACCTCCACACTTCAGCCAATAACCTGCACTACTGTCAGATTTAAGCAGCTCTTGTTGATCTTTAGTAACTTTCCTCAATCCAGCACTATCACAGCATCAGATTCATTCTTCTCATGTTCATTATATCATGTTAGAGCTGTAAGTTCAAGTGTTTGACTCTTAAACTATATGTGAACTTTCTAGGAAAACACTTTGATGATCAAACATCTGCCAATAACATAAATGTAACAGATCAAGTGCATCAATGGAGTCACATGACAGGGTTGAGTAGATTTGATCAGGAAAAGCAGTTGAAAAGCAACGATTAGATTGACCATTATTTATAACTTTTAAGCAGTTAGTGGCTCTGAAATTCACAAGGACTCTTAGGACACGATCCAAAGGTCAGGTTTTGTGGTTTAAATACACTAAAGCAGAGGTAATATACAGCCTCGCTTCCTGTTTGAGGACTAAATATTTAAAATATTAGTGACTGTTGCTGTCTGGAAGCTCAATGTATCTTTCAGGAAAATGTTTCCTAAGAGATTTCCAGAGTTGTCTAAGACATTTCACTGCCTAAGACATAAATCACTGCATTTGTAAGAGCATCTCTTTCAAAAGAAGAAGATCAGATGAGAGTCTGACTGATGATTATATAATAACCGAACACACAGATCAACACTTCAGTCAACGGCTCATTCTGCTCTCATGAAATGTTTCTCTGTGAGTCTCTTGCTCAAGTCCACTATGATCCTGTTCTTCTAGATCTCTGTTACCTGCAGGAAATGGATGTGATCCTGTGTGTGTGAAAGCTGCTCCAGCTCAGCGTCTCTCCTCCTCAGATCATTGATCTCCTGCTCCAGTCGCTCCAGTCGTCCTTCAGCTCGACTCACTGCAGTCTTTTCCTGATCTCTGATCCGCTGTGTGGCCTCAGAGCGGCTTCTCTCAATGGAGCGGATGAGCTCAGTGAAGATCCTCTCACTGTCCTCCACTGCTGTCTGTGCAGAGCGCTGTTAGGACACACATCACAATCACACAGTGGCTTCAGTGAGTCCTGACTGAGACTTCTCAAACTTCTCTTCTTCTCCAGACTCACCTTATGAGACTCCACAGCCTCTCTCAGCTGCTGAAGATCTTTCTCTCTCTGCTGGATCCTCTGCTGGAACGACCTCTGCATCTCCTTCAGCTGGTGCTAAAGGACAAACCAATGACAGGAGAAACATCACATAAATCATCAAATAAACAGATATGAATCCAGTGTCAGTGAAGTGCTAAGATTGAGGGTTAAAGATCTTTCATGATAAGGTTATAGGTTCAGTCATAACTGTCAGCATTATTTCATCAAAGTCTAGTTTTATAGGGATAGTTCACCCAGAAATGTACATTCTTTCATTGTTTACTCATCCTCATGTCTTTCCAAACTTGTATGATTTTCTCTTGCAGAACGCAAATAAGATATTCTGAATAATGTCTCTGTTTCTAGAGCCCAAATCAAATAAGGCAACATGTCAATAACATCAAACCTCACTGGCTCATGTGTTTCACATGACTAAACATGCAAACATATTTGACTTTTCCTATCACTTAAGAAGATTTATGTTTTGTCTCAATTTGCATATTATGGTCCTAAATAATATTCAAAATCCAAATTACTGTGTCCAAAATCGTAATATGATTATTCCAAAGATACCCGGATGATCTACTATTACTGTTTAGATTCCGAAGTGAATATTGCCGCAGACTCTAACGGATAATATTGACCACAACCCACTGTGCGATGGATGAGAATTTGATTATAACTAAAAAACATGAATAAAAAGTGTTAAAAAACTACAATCATGGTGGATGGACGAGTCCGATGGTAGGGCTGGATGATTATGGCCTAAAATCAAAACCTTTAATTTTGATTAATTGAACCTTTCACCTCGATTACGATTAATGAACGATTATTTTGTTTCTGTTTTTTTTTTTTTGCCCTCATAGTTCACTGACAAGGTTTGTACTGTAAATATGACTATTAAAAGGTGGGATATTTTTTTCCTATTTAAAGAGTGATCTAACATAACAGCTCAATTTCAACAGTTATTTTATCTATGCTTCATAACATTTCTTACAGATTTCTGCTCGTTGTAAATCAGATAAAGATGAATTAGCACAGTAGGCTACCAGTACAAGTGGTTGCGTGTGAATTAGTCATACCGTCTCTCTGTTCATTGTGAAGCTGTGGGTTGTTAATGGTTACTCCAAAACTAAGTAGACAAAAGACGTTTTGAGTTTCTAAGCTACTTTAGTGAAATCACTGGACAGAGCTGACTAGTTTCTCCGTTCCTCTCTGTGCGCGCGATCTTTACGTTTTAAGCAGCTACTGTTTGTATGAGTGTTCGTGCAACACTGCAGCTGCGCAAGCGCGGTAGCTCGGAATAATAATACATCTGTTCGTCTAATCACTAGAATGTAGGCTACAAACCTTAAAACAAATACAACTGACAAAGTTTAGTGAAGACGCAAGGCTCACCGCTCACGCGCCATCGCTATGTGTTGAACTGGCGTTCACCTCCGTGTTTTGCTTTTATGCCACCGACTGGACGGGGCGGAGTCATGTGGCTACACACGCGGTAATGTTTTTAAGGGTAAAGTATTAACAGGATTAAAAAAAACGAAATAACCGACATGGTAAAATTACGTTGGTTAGAGGTTCTGAATTTCGGTTTCGGTTGCTTTTCGATTAATCGTCCAGCCCTATCCGATGGTCAAGCAGAAAAGTTTAGATAAATAAGTTTGAGTGATTAAATTACCTGACAAAATTTATTTATCATTTATTCAATGTTATCCACATTATTTTTCATCTACAACAACATTGTGAACTTTGTAATCATACTGTCACAGACACGTCAGGTTCCAACCTCAACCAATCCCAGCGCACACTATCCCCAGAGTACTGATCACCGCCACCTGCACCTCATTACCACACTCATCAGCAGCACCATAAAGAGCACACACACACAGCACTCCATGTCCGGTCTCGTTTGCATATACATCAGTTAATGCTTACCTCAAGGACTCCTCGCTCCATACCTACCTGTCTCCAGCATGTCTCCTTCCCTCTGTGTGCCTCGTCTTCTGTGTGGGTGTGCTCCTATCTACTCCAGTCACCTCCAGCGATCTCCAAGCTCCAGCGTGTACATATCTGAAAGGAAAAGGACAGTAACTACCTCCATCATTATCTTCTAATCATCCATTGACTCTACTCTGCTTACCTGTTTCATGCTCAATGCTCTACTGGTGTCAATAAACGCAAGTTACCTGTTTACATCTGTGTCTGCCTCCTGTGTACCGTAACAGAAGACCGGACCAACACCGCAGACCCAGTATGAGCCAACCGGATCCATTTCAGGCCCTGGTGGATGCGCTTCGGCGAACCCTCACCACCAATCCACCGCCACCATCTCCAGTCACTTCTCCCTCACCTGCACCAGCGAACACCACCGCCAGCACCACAGGATCTTCTTCACCGCCACCGTACGCCAGTCCCATGGCTAAACCGGCGCCCTACTCAGGATCGGCGGAGGATTGCAGCGGTTTCCTGCTGAAGGGGGCGTAACACGCTCCTGGGCATGCGATTGCGGCGTGCCCCACACGACCTCCTCGACCCATGGTGAGTGCCATCATTCCTTCTACTCAAAAGATGAAACCACTCACCACTGTCGTCAATCTTACTGCTGCTGATATCTCCCTTACAGTGGTCGCGCTCCTCGACTCAGGGTCAGCTGGCAACTTCGTCTCCGGCGCCCTCTGCTGGCAGCTACGCCTCAAGACCTCTCCGTCTCCGACGATCTACCAGATCAACTCCATAACTGGCAAGCCTCTCAGCCGTAAGTATGTCCGCACAGTAGCTGGGCCCCTCACGCTTCAAGTCGGTCTTCTTCATCAAGAGGAATTACATCTGCTGGTTCTGGAGGATTCCACCGCTGACGTGGTTCTAGGGCGCCCCTGGTTGGAGCAGCACAACCCGACCATCTCCTGGAAGACGGGCGAAATCCTCAAGTGGGGTGACACCTGTTTCTCTCGCTGTCTAACTGAACTTCCTTTGCCACCTTCTCCATCTTCTGATCTCTCCCTCTGTGCAACATCCATCGAGAGTCCAGTTGAACAACGCTCCATCGACATCCCCAAGTGTTACGCCCCCTTCAGCGACGTCTTCTGCCCACAGAGGGCTTCCAAGCTGCCTCCACACCGGCCATGGGACTGTGCCATCGACCTGCTTCCGGGTGAACCAGTGCCGAAGGGTAAGATCTACCCACTTTCCATCCCGGAGGAGATGGCCATGGAGGATTACATCAAGGAAGCCCTAGCCCAAGGATACATCAGGCAGTCTACTTCCCCTGCTGCTTCCAGTTTCTTCTTTGTGGCAAAAAAGGACGGAGGCTTGCGGCCATGCATTGATTATCGCTCTCTCAACAAAATCACCGTCAAATTCAGGTACCCCCTTCCTCTCGTCCCAGCGGCCCTGGAACATCTCCGTGGTGCCACTGTGTTTACGAAGTTGGACCTCCGCAGCGCGTACAACCTCATCCGGATACGTGAGGGGGACGAGTGGAAGACCGCCTTCATCACTCCTACTGGTCACTATGAGTACCTTGTACCTTGGGCCTGGTCAACGCCCCCTCCGTATTCCAGGATTTCATACACGAGGTGCTCCGGGAGTTCCTCAACCGCTTTGTCCTAGTCTACATCGATGATATACTCATCTACTCCCGGAGCCAGGCCGAACATCGCTGACACGTTGCGGAGGTCCTCACCCGTCTACGCCAGTTCCATCTATTCCTCAAAGCAGAAAAGTGTTCATTCCATCAACCCACCGTCTAATTCCTCAGATACATCATTGACCACAGTGGCATCCGGATGGACGAGAGGAAGGTGGAGTCCATCACCAACTGGCCAGAACCCACTACCATCAAAGAGTTGCAACGCTTCCTTGGATTCTCAAACTTCTGCCGTCGATTCATCAAAGACTACAGCTCCATCACCCATCCACTCACCAGCCTTCTCCGAAACAAGCCCAAGTCTCTGTCCTGGAACCCAGCAGCCACCAACGCCTTTAACCATCTCAAGGAAGCCTTCACCACCGCTCCCTTACTCGTTCACCCCGATCCAGAACAACCCTTCGTCGTAGAGGTGGAAGCCTTCACCACCGCTCCCTTACTCGTTCACCCCGATCCAGAACAACCCTTCGTCGTAGAGGTGGACGCCTCTACCACCGGAGTGGGAGCGGTGTTGTCACAGCAGCAGGGGACGCCAAGTAGACTCCATCCATGCGCCTTCTTCTCCCGCAAGCTCAGCCCGGCGGAAGTCAACTACTCCATCGGTGACAGGGAACTCCTAGCTGTCAAGCTTGCCTTGGAAGAGTGGAGGCATTGGCTGGAGGGAGCCAAACATGCGTTCCTGGTGCTAACAGACCACAAAAACCTGGAGTATCTTCGTTCTGCCAAGAGGTTAAATCCTAGACAAGCCCGCTGGGCCATGTTCTTCTCCCGATTCAACTACACCATCTCCTATCGTCCAGGTTCAAAGAACATCAAAGCCGACGCTCTCTCCCGTCTACATGCTCCTGAAGAAAGGACAGAAGAACCCGAGCCTATCATCCTGAGCTCACTCATTGTAAGCCCCATCACTTGGTCAGAGGAGACCATTCCCTCCTCCAATGCCTCCACAAACCCTCCGCCGGGCTGTCCACCTGGCTTGCTATACATCACCCGGACACGACGCACTCCAACCATCCACTCAGCTCACACGTCACTAGGCACTGGTCACCCGGGGGTCAATGAAACCCTCTCGTTGCTGAAAGAGCGCTTCTGGTGGCCAGGGATGGCATCTGATGTCAGAAGGTACGTGCAGGGCTGTCGGGAGTGCACCATCTCCAAGAGTCCTCGTCATCTGCCAGCTGGGAAACTCCTTCCTCTGCCTGTTCCCAACCGACCATGGTCACATCTAGGAGTGGACTTCACTGATCACTGATCTCCCTGTTTCTGATGGAAATACCTGCATCCTAGTCATCATAGACCGTTTCTCCAAATCTTGTCGTCTCATTCCACTACGAGGATTGCCCACTGCCATGGAGACCTCTTCAACCACGTGTTCAGGTATTTCGGGATACCAGAGGATATTGTATCAGACAGAGGACCCCAGTTCATCTCCAGAGTGTGGAAAGCATTCCATTCCCTCCTAGGTGTGGCTGTCAGCCTAACTTCGGGATACCATCCGCAGTCGAACGGGCAGACGGAAAGGAAGGTCCAGGAGATCGGCCGCTTCCTCCGTACCTTCTGCCATGACCACCAGGACTCTTGGAACCAGTTCCTGGGTTGGGCCGAGTACGCCCAGAACTCTCTCCGGCAGTCGACTACAGGACTCACACCATTCCAGTGCGTACTCGGC
Source organism: Megalobrama amblycephala (assembly GCF_018812025.1). NCBI lineage: Eukaryota > Metazoa > Chordata > Actinopteri > Cypriniformes > Xenocyprididae > Megalobrama > Megalobrama amblycephala. The sequence continues at coordinate 40,677,852 of NC_063057.1, read as the reverse complement.
TACCAACCCCCACTGTTCCCCTGGACCGGGGAACCCTCTAACGTTCCTGCAGTGGATTACTGGTTCCGAGAGAGCGAGAGGGTCTGGGACTCAGCGCACCATCAGCTGCAACGAGCCCTGCGCAGACGCAGAATGACAGCTGACCTTCGACGTTCCGACACCCCTGTCTTCCAGCCCGGTCAGAAGGTTTGGCTGTCCACCCGGGACATCAGACTGCGTCTGCCCTGCAGAAAGCTGAGTCCCAGGTTCATTGGCCCATTTCCCATCATCAAGCAGGTCAACCCAGTCACTTACCAACTCCAGCTGCCACAAGGTTACCGCATTCACTCCACTTTCCACGTCTCACTCCTCAACCCTTACCATCCCTCTGCTCTCTCCACAAGACCTGACGTGGCTCCCGCCAAACCCCCCCTTCCACTCATCCTGGAGGACGGCGCGGCATATGAGGTTCATGAGATTTTGGACTCCAGTTACCTGTTTACATCTGTGTCTGCCTCCTGTGTACCATAACACTTACGTTTGTCATTAACTTTTAAATGCATCATTATGCACACGAGGAGAGTCTACTTGTGAAAGACCCACTGCTGACAGATCAACCTGCTACTACATTTCTCCCTGAAATGGTTGGAAATTAAATTAAACTAAATGCAGAGGACATTAACTGAGACAAGATGATTGACAGGACAGTTTAAACTGTGACAGGATGTGTGTAACTAAGTGATAGAGATGTCCGTTAAAGGTGTACATAGTGTCCTCCACAAATATTGGCACCCTTAGTAAATATGAGCAAAGGTGGCTGTGAAAATAAATCTGCATTGTTTATCCTTTTGATCTTTCATTAAAAAATTCACAATATTCTAACCTTTCATCGAAGTTAAACAATTGAAAATGGGGGAAAAGCTCATGAAATAAATGTTTTTCTCCAAAACATGTTGGACACAATTATTGGCACCCAATTATTGCAACCTCCTTTTCCCAACATAACAGCATTTGATGTTTGTTTTGGATCATGATTGAAGATCCAACCACAGGCCATTATTGGATTTCTAGCAGAAGTGGTCAGGTTTTGATTTTTTATCTGTTAGTATTTGATAGATTCCATGATGCCATGTATCTAAACAAGATGTCCAGGACCTCCAGCAGAAAAATATGCTCACAACATTAAAGATCCAGCAGTATATTTAACCGTGGGCATGGGGTACTTTTTATCCCTGTGTGCACCAAACCCATCTGGTGGGTTTGCTGCCAAAAAGCTCTTTTTTTTAGTTTCATCTGACCATAGAAGCTGGTCCCGTTTGAAGTTCCAGTCGTGTTTGACACATGAATATGCTGGAGATTGTTTCTGGATGAGAGCAGAGGATTTTACTTGAAACCATCCCAAACAACTTGTGGGGATGTAGGTGCTGTCTGATCATTTGTTTTAGGCTTTCTGAGACTCAAGACTCAACTAATCTCTGTAAATTCTCCAGCTGTGATCCTTGGAGAGTCTTTGACCACTCAAACTTTCCTCCTCACTGCGCATTAGGATGATTTAGACACACGTCCTCTTCCAGGCAGATTTGTAACATCTTTAGTTGATTGGCTTCTTAATTATTGCCCTGATAGTGGAAATGGGGATTTTCAATGCTTTAGCTATTTCCTTACAGCCACTTTCTATTTTGTGAAGCTCAACAATCTTTTGCTGCACATCAGAACGATATTCTTTGGTTTTACTCATTGTGATGAATGATTAACACTCTGAGGTCTAAAAACGCGCCGGCGCGTTTTGCAGGTTTTTTTTCACATTGCAGCAAAACAGACTTAAAATACTCCGTCATTTCTTGTCATAGAGACATAAGTAATATATCAATTGAAACTATAGAATATCTTCTTTTATTTGTATACACTCAGAGTAAAAACACAATGTTGTGCTTTTTGTAAAATAAAGAAAACTAACATGATGCGTGATTTCTCCTCTCCCTCTGAACGAAGTCCAATCTGATAGTTCTCAGAAAATGAACTGTAACTTAGTGAATACTAATCACAGAAAAATTAAACTTATGTCTAAAAAAACGTTAAGATGTCAGGTTTTAAATCATGTAAGTCAAATCGAAAACAAACCTTCTGTGTTTATGTAATCTGTATGAAAAGAGAGCCATGTCAGAAATCCGTGATTCAGCTCATTACCTGCTAATGCGGCCACGCCCACGGAGCCAGCGCTATTCAGACGCAAATTCAGAGGCAATACATGCATTCATCATCTCAATCGTGTATTTATTGTCTTGAAAAGTGTTTATCTGAATGTAAAAGTCATGGTTAGGGAGCTCTAGAAGACATGCAGTTAGTTCCTGTTTTCTTTTCTTCTATTTATGAATTTTAGATGAGTTTTTGTTTCTTTAGCGCCCTCCGGCTGCAGTATGAATTGGAAACTCCATTCATGGAATAGCCTCTTCTTCTTTTAGATGAATTTGTGGACTAAAAATGCACAGAGAGCGCCCTCCGACTTCAAGGATGAATTGAAAACACCAGCGCTCATAGTAATGACAATGAATATTAAATAAATATAACTCCTCTGTATAGAAAATTGACATAAGCATATGAGAATCCAATATTTCTCCAAATGTGCATGCTTTTAAACTAAAAGCCTATATTCAGACTCTTTGCATCACAGAAATACATTATATTTTAAAGTATAATATAAAACCATTACTTTATATTGTAATAATATTTTTCTGTATGTTTCATATATCATGATGAGCTTGAGACATCACAGAAGGTTTTTTTCACAGCCTACCTGACTGAAATGCCTCATTAATATGCAAGTCATTTCAGCTCATTACTATCCAATTCTTTTGTCTTCTCAGGTGAGAATGGCCCATTTTTCAGTGGTGATTCACGCCTCCATGCATACTGTGTTTCTTGACAAAAAGTGTCTTACAAAAACTAAATCAATATATTGTTTTATATGAAGGAGTAGGCAGCATAATTTTTACATAATTTTGAAGCAAAAACTCTAGTCTACAACCTCCAATACCCAAAAGTCTTGTGAACACAGATTTAATATACTTATTTTGGCCTTATTTCAGTGACTTAAGTTTTTTGTTTTTTCAGTAACCACGCATAAACATTATTCCTTCAAAAACACAAACATGTACATACATGTTCCTCACATATTATTGTAGCCTAGTTTGTGCTGAATACAGTGTAATGACACTTTTGTCATTTATATGTTTATGAACAACTGAAAAAAGCACAAATGTCAGGGCATGTCAAAACTTCTCCAGGCCCCAAATCAGCCTCAGACTCCAGAGGGTTAAGGGAATTTGGCCTTTGTGTTTCCTCATGTTTATACTCCTGTGGAACAGGAAGTCATAACTGGACAATTTCATGTTCATGATCACCCTGGTGTGCTAAAAGAAATGTAAATATGAATGGTAATATACTTCAGAGATATTTTACTCATAAAAAATCTAGGGGTGCCAATAATTGTGGCCAACATGTATTAGAGAAAAACATTTATTTCATAATGTGATTTTGCCCCCACTTTCATTTGTTTTACTTTGATGAAAGATTAGATTTTTGTGAATTGTTTTAATAAAAGATCAAAAGGAAAGACAATGCAGATTTATTTTCATAGCCACCTTTGCTCATATTTACTAAGGGTGCCAATAATTGTGGAGGACACTGTATGATATAGTATGTCCAAAAGCGTGCCTATTCTTCTGCTACACATTCAGAAGTCTGTACTGTTTTTTTTTTCTTTCTTAAAAAAAACAGGTCATATTTTAGGGCACAGTGTAAGTAGGTGAATTGGGACACAGCATTAGATTACCCCCCTTGGAGTTATATGGATTTCATTTAATGTGCTTTTTGAAGATGGAAACGTTTGGACCCTAATGACTTTCAGTAAATGGAGAAATGAGATATTCCTTAACCTTTTTAGCGGTACGATCCCACATATGGGATTTAGAACGTTCAGTGACATCACATAACTGCCAGATTCAAACTGTGCTTTCGCGCTTTGGTTGTGAAGCGCGAAAGCACATGATGCGCTCAGTGCTTGTCATTTATCACAACCATGCAGTGTTTTCAACCACATAATGCTTATTTTAGGTTTCAGACCTTTAAATACACAAACACTAGTAAAATAATACATTTAAAGTTTGCAAAATGCACACTGATGTCTATGGAAGCAGTAATAACTATCCATTCAAATATAATCTGCTGATGTCTTTTATTCATAAATGGGCTATGTAACTATAAAGTTTACTCTATTCTTCTCCTAGTACACCGGCCACTTACATGTATTTCAGAAGAAAGTGATGAATTCATCTGCTGTAAATCCGACTGACATAACTCTCTGAACTGTGCCACAAACTAAAGATTATCATTAATAAAGGTTTTTAAATGACAAAACACACTCACACGTATTTGAGAAGTGGAATATCAGATAGTTGATGACATGGTAAGCAAGTTTGTGAATATTTTAAATAAAAAAGGAAAAAAACAAAATAAAAGTGATACATCATATAGTTATTGTGGCTGTGTTGTGTCATGTGACAAGCATGACGCGTCGCTATAGAAACAATAAGGGGAAATGTTCTAAAATATCGGATGCCTTAAAAAAACTAACCTTGGGGGTCAGCTAGAATATTTTAAACTTACGCTTGAAAGGGTTAAAATATCTTATTTTGTGTTCCTCAGAAAAGAAAATCATACCAGTTTGGAATAACATGAGTAATAATGGGACTTCATACCTGTTTCTCTGTCCTCTGTGCTGCAGCTGATACAGTGTCGTGGTTTTTATGTTCATCCATCGTACACAGCACACATATACACTTCTGATCAGTGCGGCAGAAAACCTCAAGGATCTTGTCGTGTTTCAGGCAGATCATCTCCTGCAGTCGTCCAGTGGCTTCAGTCACTTTATGTGGCTTACGTGAGTGAAATTCCTCATGACGATCAAAATGAGTTTGACAGTAAGAGTTCAGACACACCAGACAGGACTTGACAGCTTTGTGTTTTCTTCCAGTACAGACGTCACACTGCACATCTCCAGCTCCAGCGTAACAGTCAGCAGGAAGTTTAATCTTCTTCAGTTTCTCCACCATTTCAGCCAGAATGGTGTTTTTACCTAAAGCAGGTCTTGGACTGAAGGTCTGTCTGCACTGAGGACAGCTGTAGACTCTCATCTGATCCTCCTGATCCCAGCAGCCTGTAATACAGATCTTACAGTAACTGTGTCCACAGGGAATGGCCACTGGATCCTTCAGGAGATCCAGACACACTGGACACCTAAACTCATCCTGATCCACTGAAATTCTGGCTTCTGCCATTTTACAGCATGAACACAGAGACACAAACACACAACAGCTCAACTACACTTCAGATTTAGTTTCTTTGAACTCAGGTGATTCCTGTTTCCTGGTTCTGTGTTTGAGTGACGTGTGTAAAACAGGCGTGTCTGTAAAGCAGCTTGCTCATTCCTGGTCCTGAAGAGCCTCATTCCTGCTAAGTTTCTAGTTTAGTTCCTACACACATTGTTTAATCAGTCTTACAAACACTATAAGTTAGAGAAAAACAAGACAGAAATATTGTTCCTTATAGTCTCCATGAAATCAAAGTTGTCAAATCTTTTTCTTTTTATTATTGAATATTGCAGTATTTATTATATATGATTTATCCATTCACATAATTTTGTTAAATTCATGTGTGCTTGTAATGTTGAATCAAAATAACTTCCCCTCCCTCTTGCAGCGACGTCTCTTCTCTGATGATGTGTTTACTGGCGTGAGGGCGGGGCAACCTGTCACTCATATGAGATCCACCAATAACAAACCACAACCATACAATCAGTTCCCCATGGACAAAATCAAGCCCCGCCCTACATTTGTTCTTGTTCCAGAAGCTGTTTCACTCAGATATGTCACAAGAGCAAATAAATTACTGTCATAACTTATATTTCATTCTGACATTAATACCTCATGAATGTTTTCACTTTATCATCAAATATTTAGTCTTTTAAATGATAAATAGGGATTATTTTTACTGCGAGTCATGTTTTCATACATTTAATCAAAGTTTGGAGTCTCGGATTATCAGAAAATTTACAGTTAATTCAATATACTTGACATATATTTTTAAGTGATGAACAAAGAAAGAAATATGATTCTTTCTGGTTGTCTTTGACAACCAGAAAGAATTCATAATGCCATAATGCAATAAAGAATCATAATGAGAATCATAATGCCATAATGCAATAAAGTAGAGCATACTTTGTGGTGGTGTTATTAATAAATAAACTGTTGCAAATGTCTAAAGGCAGGAACACACCAAGCCAACGCCAACAAACTAGTGGCGCTGAAAGCAGACTGCGGGGTTGGCTCACATCGGTAGTGCCTCTGTGCAAAGTTGCCCTGACACACCAAACCGATGCCCGACACCTGACGGCCAAGTAGCACGTCCGTGCTGCACCTGCATAAGATGAAATGCCTTTCTGTACCAGCAGGTGGCAGTAGCTAAACAGCCGAATGATCAGATGGCCTGACTGACCGATGCCGATTCAACATGTCGCATCGGCTGAAAAAAGCTGATGAAGACCAACTTCATCCCACGGTGCGGAACACACTGAGAAAACTTAGTTGGCCGACAAAAAAAAACTGCCTGATGGCCGACCGTTGGCTTGGTGTGTTCCTGTTCTTATGATGTAACAGTAACCAGGGCCTGCTGGAATATTTTGAAGCTGGGACTTCTGGGGCACATGGTCACTGTCATGGAGGCTGAGCAGAGAAAGGAGATCTAAACAGCTTGTTTTTGTTCAACACTTGCACATTATTATTATGTAGGAACCGTAGACGAACCAGACAAATGAATCATTCTTTCAAAACATAATTCCAGAAACTCATGGTTGGGTTTAGCTCTCAGAGAATCTAATTTTTGGCTCCAGTCCGTCAACAGAAAATAACCCTGCTAGGTACTTTTATGACACCCATGCTTCCTGACTGAAGGAAAGGTGACAAACCAAATGGTTGAAAAGAAGATAAAGAGTCTTTGATCTCCAGATCAAAAGAGACGGAGACAATGCAAGCCTGTTGAGTGACCTAACTTTACAGAAAACCCACAGAGACTCTTTCTACAAATAAAACTGCATCAAATTGTTCCAAACAATTTGAAATGGACTTATCAAACATCTTTCAACTGCCTATATTTTATATCATATCTATAGACCTTATGTAGCCCCGCCCCTTTTCAGCGCTGCGCTCGTTGTCTTTTGACTTCCGGCTTGTATTTCCACAGCGATCTTGTATTTATGAATGAACTGCTCATTTTAAAATCTTCCCGGTCTACTGACATTTGTTAAGACATCTGCTTTAAACATAACAATGCTCATGATAACTTTCATTGACTCTACAACAGGTAAATCCACTTCACCAGTTAATTATTCTTATTCTTATTTCCATAGAAATATACAGGGCTACCGCAAAACCGGAAGTTCAAAGACAATATTCTAAAGATGGCGGTGCGCTTGTTTCTCTGGAAAATAAGGTCTATACATACTACTTGTGACCAGTTATGCTTTAGAACACCCACAATTCATGTAAATGTGATAACTTTTGAATGGTTGAAAGAAAGTATATCATGTTTGTAATGCATTTAAATCTCTAATGTATGGCTAAATCATGGCTTGAATGAAATCTGTGTAAAATGTATCATATTCCATTTAACAGAAATCATGTCTAAATGATACTCTCTGCCAAAGCATAACGCTTATTTTATGATTGGAGGTGGAGAAAAGCCACCTTTTGAAACAAGATGATATCTGATTGGTCAGAACTCCTCAGAGAGGTGGGACAAACACCTAAATTTAAATAGTCACATCAGAACAAAGTAACTAGTAAGAAGAAGAACAAAACGAAGACAAGACTAAGCTAACAAAAAGACAGACAAGCAGCTCATTCAAGCCATCCAACTTTACTCACTTTTCGTTTCTTTTACTTAATTTTCTTTTCCGTTGAGAGTCTCGTGTTCTAGGTTTTGCCACAAAGTTTAACCAACGACTTTTGCCGCCTCAACTTTAACTCCATCCACGACAAAAGACTTCCTTTCATTTTGCCAGCATGCTCAAACGGGATTGGTTTTTACCTAAGCACCGGAAAAGACCCTGCAACAAATCATCGACTCGAGAAAAAAAAAAACCTCTTCCCCAAGCCGAGGACGCCAACAAGGAGTTTTCCCATTTAAGCCTACAAACAAGTACCTCCAGATTGTAACACTGAACTGGTGCATTAAATTAATTCGTTCAGGTCAGATGTGAATGTTTATGTTAAATTAGTTTGTGTTAGAATAAATAAAGTCTCTTGTAGATTTTAAAAGAAAGTGTGTTGTATTATGTGCTTGTAAAATTTATTTATCTTAAACTGTTGATCTTAAATTTACCGCACCCTAATCAGTGTTTTCATGATAGTGGATATTCATATCCGCTACAAGAGCTTATTACAGCCCGATCAGAAGAACGCTGGACGATTCAGTTGCTCAGTTGTAAACTAAATGACTCTTTTAATTCCCTATAAATTAACTAGTTCATTTGAGCTCATTTTCTTTCAGGTTGCAATTATTTCTCTTTAGGAAACGCGGAATCGTCCTTTCAGCCTCCCAAAGCTCATCTCCACTACAGACCTTGCACTGCTTAACCTGTATGTCTGTTGTTGAGGATCAATTTGCCGGTGTCTGAAAAGAGTTTCATTAGTCAATTCTGCCGGGGGTGATCAGGGTCTCCTATTAGGTAGTTTCCAACATCACAGGCAGCAATGTTCACTTTGCTTTGACCCAACAGATGTCCATCAGTTCAAGTCAAGTCATCTTTATTTATACAGCGCTTTTCACAACAGATTGTTTCAAAGCAGCTTCATGGTGATAACAGGAAAATTAATGGACAGAGATTGTTTTGGCTTTACAGCCGCTCTAGGAAAAAGTTATTATCGAGCTAAAGTAGGTTTTTGATTGAATCACTTCCGTTGCAAAATTATTAACTTGAATGACACCTTTTAACCAAAAACAAAGACTTTCAATGCGTTCTTGCCTTTCATTTACACGTTTAGTCTATAGGTATGAGCGTTTGAATGTGTATGTGTGCAGACGCTTAGTCTTTTTTACTTGTCTGGCCCACATAATACAGAATTATTAGTCGTTTCCACAGATCCATGCGAACTGGAATCATTTTGATAATGTTTCATCTATACATAGTGAAAGGAAAGGGAAGGAGGCCTTCACAGGGGATAGTTTAGTTAATCACGTTGACAGTTTTAACTATGTTTTTACTACCTTTCTGGACTAGCTAGTAAGAATGAGTGGATACACCTGTATACCTGCATATAATTTCTTCAAAGGTATAATATTCCGATAATCCCTAAAGAATACTGTATAGTGTTTGATGCTGTACCATCTCTGTCTGTTTAAAGGAAATGTGAATAAGGAAACTGAGTCTCAGACCTGATGTTGTAATTAACAGAGTTACTATTAATGATAGAAGATGGAATAATTGCTTAATCATTAAGTTACTAACAGAAGATACAGTTCAGTATCTTCAAAAAACCCTGGCATTCTAAATTTGAATGCGTTGACTGGAAATATGCAAGTGTGGCAGGGCGGTGAAGGGCAAAAATTGACACTAATTAATCCAACTCACATTCAGTCCAACAACTTGCATTAGAACAAGTTCAAACCATGAAGGAGAACAACAATGGACGATTTACTGGCCACAGGGGTCAGACAGAGAGGTAAAAATACTCAACTAGGTTCGTACCAAGGGCTCATGAACCTAGACATGCCATGGAGCAGCAAGAGGTTAAAGAGAAGAACAAAACCAAAAAGGAGAAATGAAGCAAACAATACAAGTGAAAAACAGAAATAATCAGGCTTCAAATTAAATCACATGAAATACATAAAAAAAAAACTATTTAATAAAGAACAAAAACTTAAAGCTGGAAGGGCTTTCAATAAATACTCAAATCAAACGTTAAACAAAACAAAAACAAAAAGAGAAACACTTAATCTTCCCAGGTACGAGATATTACCTGATTTTTCCACGCCGTCCATAGGACGAGTGCAGATCAAGGAAAACAAAAGAAAAATAAAATCAATTGGATAAAATAAAATTTAAAAAAAAAAATTAATTGGATCAACAGATCAAAGGAGGCATTGGTCATCTGCTCGCAGATCACACCTTCGTCGACAGCTTGTAAAATATTTATTAAAAAACGTAAATATAATCACCTATTTAGCTAGCAAATTCTTAATAAAAAACGTCTGTGAACACCATGACGGGCTGATTTGGAGCAACGAAATAAAGTAATTTGTTATAAATAAATGCAGCTTTGAAGTCAGATTCTGACCATGGCTGGGAAAAAGATACTGAGGTGCTGGTGTTCCTCTACTGGCTGGCCCATGCAGCATCATATAGGGTGGTGTCACTGGCCTTTGACATCCTAAAGTCCTCAGTGCATGACACTGTGTGCAGAATGAGCACGGCAGTCATCTGTATGCTTTCCTCACCCCAGATGACCTGGAGGCAGTGGGAGCAGGTTTTGCCCAGCAGGCAGGGTCTCCAGCTTTCCTCATGGTAGCTGGTGCAATAGACGGTTGTCACATCATGATCAAGCCACAAGTGACGCCCCATGCTATTTAAACAGGAAGCCGTTCCACTCTGTCCAGCTTGCAGGCTATCACTGACCACAAAAGTAAGTTCCTCGACATTTTTATTAGACACAAGGACCTCAAATTTGTGCCGATGTATCTACTGAATCAACGGAGCTTACCTCCAAACCACAGGACGTGCGGATCGGAATTAATGAACTCTGCCCCAAGTGTCACGACCCCCAAAAAACATGGACTTAAAACAGCTACTCCACAGATGTTCAACATGCAGAGTTCTTTGAAACACGAGAAACTACATCACCAAATACCATGGAATTATTGAGGAGTTGTAAAACCTGCCCAAATGGCCCAACGACGGTTTCCAATTTAGCGGGTGAAGGTTTTCTGCATCTTTTCAGTTGCTTTTATCTTACTCCATTTTATGAAGACCTCATATTTAGAATTAGAATGCCGGATTGTATAATAGTTTAGCTGCACATTTGATTACTGTATTTAACTTTTTAATGAAATTACACCCATTCATCCAGATTCCTATAACGCTTTGAGTCTTGCACTGGCTGGGTATACAGTCTCTTCACACTGCAGGTAAATGTAGCCCAAATCCAATTTTTTATTTTTTTTTGCCCACATGTGACTCATATCTGTTTTCCCCATGACAGTGTGAACAGTACAAACCACATGTAATCTGATCTTTTTTTTTTCAGATTTGTGCCACTTCCATATGTAGTACTAAATCCGATACCAGTTAATGTTTTGTGACCGCAGTGTGAACAGTCATATCCGAATTCATGCGATTTTTCTTTTCTTTTTTTTCCTTTTTTTTTTTTTTTTTTTAACATCACTCAAGATCAACATTCATCACGATTCTGTACCCATGAAAGTTTATTCAAAGATTTTACATACACAACATTATCAAGACAGTTGCGAAAGGTAGTCAGAAGAAGGGCAGTGCTTGTAAGAACTCCTGTATTACAGAGACGGCTCTATAATACAAGTAAAACATGAGGGCTTGTATCATAAGTGTTTCAAAACTCTGCTCTCTTTTGTCACATCATTGCCTTTATTTTTCATATTGGCTGTGCATAATTTCGTTGGCTTCTGCGGCGAATCACACTATAATTAAACACGTAACCGCTTACTTGGATCCAGCCTCTTATGAAGACTTCAGATGCCTCAACACCTGTGAAGAGACGACCCTAACCTCTGCGAGGACTTCAGATGACGCAAACTCTGGATCAACATGCACCATTTCAAATTTTGCTATATATCCTAAACATTGTTAACATTTATTCATTACTTCAATGAGCTCATTGTTTCTGTCTTAAATTTATGTATTGCTTAAACAGATTGTTAGCTAACTGTTTGATTTGTTTATGTATATTGAAATTACATAACTTGCACAGTCACCTCTGATAACAGATTACTCTAAATTGTAATGTTGACATGCATTTTCTGTAAAGCTGCTTTGAAATGATATGTATTGTGAAAAGCGCTATACAAATAAATGTGTGAATTGAATTGAATGTCCTCCATGTTACTTCCGTATGACATCACACTGTGTGTGATGCCAAGATCGAAGCGAACACACTAACGTGATATTTAACCCCCGGAATGTGATCGGGATAGGTTTGGACTAGTTTTGAGAACCAATTGAGTGGATTTCGTGGTAACTTTCGTGGTATCGCTAACAAGAAATAACATTTGAAATACTTTTAACTTAGCCTATGTTACCTTTCCTTGTTACCAAGTTTAAAGCTGTTTTATCTGCAAAAGTTGAATGCAGTGTGATGTATGTTAGCATGAAAGTTGGCCTGTGTGAAGCTTGAATTTCTTCTATGTTTGAATGTTTGGCAGGAGCAGGAAAAAATTCACAATATAATGATTAATAACTGCATGTGCAGGTATGGTTATGAATTTTGATGTGATTTTGTAATTGAATTGGTTCATTCATATATCAAATGTTATAAATGTGGGTGATTGAAGAGGTACACTGAGTTGAGTTTGAATAATACACGTGTGATACTTTACATACTTGGTGTCAGTGTATATTTTGATATTTTATTGATATTCAATCACTGTTGACTGCATTAAGTGAAGTCTTTTATATAAACCATTTTCTGCATATGGGTCAAAATCACCACCATACAGTGCCTTTGACAATTCACAATTCACAAAAAGATAAGATTTTCTATTTAACTTCATATTTGTTGTATTAAGGTGACTTTAGAAATGCATGTTGGTCAAGCTCCAGCACTTTTTATAAATTAACTGCAAACCACAAAATATGTCCACCCTGTCATGGACAAATTCAAACTAGAGTAAATACATTTTCAGTGCATACAGTGATTATAACATTTTTCAGAAATATATTTAGTCACTTTCTCAACAATACATTTAAGTTAATGGGAAAAGTTTTTTTGATAATAATGAAATTAATGCAAAATACTTGCTTCCCTATAATATAAGCAATGGTTTCACTTTCCTTTCTAAATATCATCTAACAAATTTATCTGGTCAAACTTTCAAACAAAACTAACTGGCCTCTTATTTATAAAAACACAGCTTTTGCTGATTTGTAAACTTTTTTTTTTTTTGCTTATTTTCATAAAATATAAAGATGACAGGGTAGACAACAAAAGGACAATTGTACATGTAACTGTAAATGATACTCTAAATATATTGATTCATTAAACACAGCGGATTCGTTCAATAAGGAAACCCTGCTGTGTGTTGCTCGGAGATGCACAACAGTTCTGCTGTGGCTTTATTTGGAACTATTTCTGTTGGTGAAATAGAGCAAAAGCAGACAATATTGTGTTGAAAATGTAACACTATATTAACTTAGATATTCAAGAAAACAGCACTTTTGCTAGTTTGATTGCATAACTATATAATATAATGTAAATAGAAGACAAAACCCTATACAGGGGCGTTTTGCCCACATATCTTGAATTTTAGGTGCATCCTAAATGCATTTTTACAGGCTACATCACACAGCGAGTCATTGCCTTGCGTTACGTTTATCACTAGGCGGTTGGTGTGGGGATCGTTAAGTGTGTAAATCATTGCAATATTTTATTTTTTCCCATTATTTCAATAAATTAACGTTAAATTGACAGCCCTAGTAAAAAAAAAAACTATGCACATGTCCTCATATGTTAAACCACCCTGAATGAAATCTCATTTGGCCAATTAATTACGATTGTGTCTGTGTAAACACAGCTAATGACATTGACTGGTTAGAATGTTATGTTTTAAGTCTTTGGATGCTGCAGCACATTTTGCTGTTTTTTTTTTTTGTTTTTTTTTCATCTCCAGTTTGAATCAAGAAAACACAACGATCAATTCCAGCTCTGCGAGTTTTACATGAATATTGTTTAACATATTTTGATAATTTCTGATCTAAAACATAATGAATGAAAAAACAATCACAAAATAACCTTTTATAAATGTAATGATAGTTTTTTTTAAAAAATGGATTAGTTAAATAGGGTAGCTTAATATTTCTGCAACAAAATATATCTTCATAGTTAGTCCCTATTGCAAATGCATGATAAAACAACTATGATTCTTAGAATTTAATGTTTTAGATAGTAATGTGTACAGTCATGAATTCAATGTTTTATCATTACACCATGTTTCATTTTAAGAATGAATTATGTGTATAGTTTTAAAATACATAATGAAAAATGACAATGCAATTTTTTTAAGTATTTATTATTTAATAATAAATGTTTTTTAGTAAATGTTTCCTGCTCCAAGCCATTGGTTTAGTTTACTAAACCCACCACTTATAAAAAGCTCAAGGCAATCAGCTCATGCTTGGTCTAGATCAAAATCATTTGCAAGAGCATTTTATCTGGTTCATTTGGCCTTTTATGAGGGAGGACCAGGCTTGGATTTTATGATTAAAGCATTATGTTGAACGTTCGCTGGTTTCCCGCCTCCTTCTTCTGTGAACTTTAAACTTTAAACAGAAGAAAGGAGGAACGCAACTGTGGGAAATCCGCTGTGCCAGCGAGCGCATCTGAGCAGAGTCTGCTGCAGTGGACGCTCGCGGCGGTGGGCTGGAGTAACTCGCCAGGGGAACGGACGAACTCGCTGCCAGCCGCCTGGGTTGTGGAGGGGCGGCTGTCGTCCGTGAGCGAGTGGAGGAGCCTGAGGCCGTCCGCCATGATGAGGAGGAGCCCGTTTTCATTCATTATTCACCATTTCCAACTGCTTGAGGGGGTCGTTCAACTTGAGCGTACTGGAGCACTTTTACTCAACTCCATTTGCTGTAGAACACATGAATAATCTGTAAATATCAGTGTTTATAAATGTGTATGTATGTGTTTTTTCCATTCTTCTGCTAAAACATGCCATCTTTCTATGTTAATGAGAGTAATGATGGCTCAGTTAATGTGGAATTATTTATGTAACGTTAGACTGTGGCTTTAATACTAGTTACTCTTGACTTGTGGGTGGTTGTGTATTAGGAGAGTATTTTTAGATATCTGTTCTGTAATGTTTTGGATTTTGAAAAGAGCAGCAGATCCCAATAACATATAATCTTTGCAGACATCTTCAAGTGAATACTATAATATTCTAAACTATAGTACAGTAAATCTGCTTTTGAAGCTACACAAGTGTTCAAACGAACTCATGTACCATGTTAAACTAAGTTCAACTAAAAGCATTCATGCATCTATTGCTGTTTACCTTGTTTCCAGTCGTTGTGTCGGTGTACAGCCCTCGCTCGAGCGTTGTGGTGTTGGTTGAAACGGCAAACCATCTCTTGCTCCTGAATCCTCCTCCTCTTCTCTTCCAGAAACTGGTTATGTTTCTGACGCATATGATGGACGTCCTGTTCCAGCTTGGCTCTCTGTAGAGTGAGAGCTTCCTCCATTTCCACCTTTTCACGCCCATGACGCCGACGCACTTCTGTCCTCCGAGCCTCTATGAAATCGTATCTGCGGCCTTTGGCTACTTGATGCTCAATGTGCTGCTCTGATACCTTCTGTGCAAGGTTTCTCTGCAGTCTGGCCTTGTCAAATGATTGATGGCATTGAACTGAAGGCGTTGTCTTTTCCTGAGCAGGTGGATTTGGACACAGTCCTGAAAAAAAAAAAAAAAAACACGTCACATTTATTTCATGTTAAAATGGTTCTCATGAAGGATCTTGTGTTTACTTTATACTCAAGTGATGTTTTGAATTCAGATCGCTCACCTCTAACATAGGAAGTGCCAAAGATGGGAGGAAGCTGGACAGACTGCGGACGACTGGAGACACGAATACTGTTCTGGCGCGTGAGCTCCTGTTGAGGATAAATAATAAGAAAACGCCTCAATACTTAGTTCAACATATGAATGCAGGCTTAATATTAATACTGACGAATTATGGTTGAATAAACACATTGATAAGATTCTTACCGTCATCGTCGCAATGCCTTTTGGGCTCCTTTTCGGTGGTGGTTGTGGCTGCAGTCTTGGCCTGTCTGCAGCAGTCAGAGCAGGACTGACACACGTCGGGAGCCTGAGCGTGCGAAATTTATTGCTATACATTTTCTGATCTGTAATGGTACACTGATCCAAAATCTTACAACCAAGTAAAATTTTATGATCCGAAACCGTACACATATCAGAAAGCTATGATGTGCAATTCAACTGTACTAATACACAGATCTGAACACAGATCGAGATGGATATAGTACACTGAATAGAAAAATGCAGATTCACAATCAAGACGCTGACAGGGAATCGTACACTTAGCATTCAAAATTGCACACTGATCACAGCTGTAGACTGATGCAAATAATCGTATATTGACACTCGCATATAAACTAAAAGCAACGAGTCAAATGCGAGTTTTTCAGCGAGAGCAGCTCCTTTAAAGCCTCCCGCGCTGACTGTGACGTCACGAATAGAACGAATTCTGATGCCGTCAGCGCTTCAGTGCAGGTGACAGGATTATTGTTTTGATTTAAAAATTACAATGACTTGAGTTTATATGCTTCCCACAAGAAGCACAAGAGAACAATGTAGATTAGGCTACTTCTGGTTAATAATGCTATTAATATCTTGTGTCTACACACATAAAAATATGTCCTCAGTTGTCTTCAGTATGCTGAATGACAAGACGAACACAAAAAATTAACGCAGTTTCTCGTTAAATGTTTTTCCTCAGTAAATCATTACAAAGAAAACGCTGAACGATTTAGCGCGTTGAGTCAGTCTGTATAAAATCAGTCAGTCAGTAAGGATAAAATACATTAAAAAAATAACATAAAATAATATAATACTAAGAATAGTTGATATTTCCGATCCTGACCAAATTCCTCACAGACTCTTCCTATCGTCTCTGAAGGCTGAAGGTTTAAAAATAAACCGTTTCAACCGTCACCTCAAATTAACTTATGTAAGAGGGAGCTCAATTTATCTTAAACCAATTTAAAACATAAAATATTTAACATACTTTATACTCTTTAATTAATTACATGACATGGCTGTATTCGGGTCAGGAACATCCACTTTTGGTATGGCAAAATGTCTTAGACCACATTATTATATTACACTTTGACTTTATGAATACACATAAATGACAGCTTAATGATTTTTTTTTTTTTTTTTTTTGTGCATTTATTTAAAGACCGCATGTACAGTTTTTTGTCACTGGCATTACCTTACTTCTCTGGCAATTTTAAACGTTTTTATGAAATACTATTTCTCATTTTTTTTCAGCACATGCAGTCAGAGTTACAGAAAAATAATGATAATGCAAAAAATAATAAGAAGATTGTGTTATTCGTTTTAATCAGGATAGTTAAAAGTGTGATTGAATGATGTTAGTTCATTTGCACAACCATGTATTTGCTATAACAATGAAAATATTTTTTCAAATAGATAACTGCAATGATTTATAATATTGTAGGATATAATATAATATTTCATAGTTAATAAGTAAATGGAAACATTTCATTAAGAGTTCATTATTAATTATTCTTTTGAATTATTCAAAAATGCTTCCCCTTAAGAGATTTTTTTTTCACCCCTTTTTTTTTTAATGGCGGAAACAAACTTCCATAGAAACCCCTTCTGGAACCTTTATTCTTAAAGGTGCCCTAGAACTTTTTTTAAAAAGATGTAATGTAAGTCTAAGGTGTCCCCTGAATGTGTCTGTGAAGTTTCAGCTCAAAATACCCCATAGATCTTTTTTTATTCATTTTTTTAACTACCTATTTTGGGGCATCATTATAAATGAGCCGATTCAGGGCTACTGGCCCTTTAATTGCCCTGAACAGAGCATAAACAAAGTTTACACAGCTAATATAACCCTCAAATGGATCTTTACAAAGCATGCATGCGTCAGATTATGTGAGTATTGTATACTGTTATATTGTTTACATTGATTCTGAATGAATTTGAGGCTGTGCTCTGTGGCTAACGGCTAATGCTACACTGTTGGAGAGATTTATAAAGAATGAAGTTGTGTTTATGCATTATACACACTGCAAGTCTTTAAAAATGAAAATAGCGATGGCTCTTGTCTCCGTGAATACAGTAAGAAACGATGGTAACTTTAACCACATTTAACAGTACATTAGCAACATGCTAACGAAACATTTAGAAAGACAATTTACAAATATCACTAAAAATATCATGATATCATGGATCATGTCAGTTATTATTGCTCCATCTGCCATTTTTCGCTGTTGTTCTTGCTTGCTTACCTAGTCTGATGATTCACCTGTGCAGATCCAGACGTTTATACTGGCTGCCCTTGTCTAATGCCTTTCATAATGTTGGGAACATGGGCTGGCATATGCAAATATTGGGGCGTACACCCCGACTGTTACGTAACAGTCGGTGTTATGTTGAGATTCGCCTGTTCTTCGGAGGTCTTTTAAACAAATGAGATTTATATAAGAAGGAGGAAACAATGGAGTTTGAGACTCACTGTATGTCATTTCCATGTACTGAACTCTTGTTATTTGACTATGCCAAGATAAATTAAATTTTTCATTCGAGGGCACCTTTAAGAGGCTCTATTTATGAAGGGCCTGACAGGATCCTTTAAGGTTTTTTATAGGTTTCTTCTAGTGTTTTCTGCATGTTTTCTGTTAACCAGGACTGAAGGTCATGCCTGGATCACATCTGTCTTTGAAGAGTCTCTCAAACACCATCAGTCTTCCTCTGTTGTCTAAGCATCGTCCTCTCACTGTTTCCAGACTTGGACACACTGACGGACATGCAGTGGCACTGCTTGACACTCTGGATCTTGCGGTAGCAGTCAAGCTCCACGGTGAGGCTGGTGAAGCGGTTTGGCCGGCAGAAGACACATGACTGGAACGACTCCTGCTCCTTCTTGACGTGTCGAGGGATGAAGAAGAAGTTGCACTGGCCGTAGCAGAAGCGGTTAATGACCGTCCGGCTCCTGCAGTCCTCCTGACTGACTGTCTGCCGCAGGGGCTGGGTCTTGCACCAGTCGCTCTTCAGGTACTTGCACCCCATCACCACCAACACTTCCTGGCTGGAGACCAGCACTTCCTGTTTGTGAACACACCAGTCCGGAATACATTTTGGTGAGTCTTGGCTCATTTTGTTGAATTCTTTTGATTGTATATTAAAATATTGTGACACTTAAGCCATGGCTTCAAACGGCTCTTTTTTTAAGAGCGACCAATTAATAATAGTGATAATAATAAAAGATTTCCATAAATTATATATCAATTGTGACAACACACACTCTCCTCTACATGTGTTCAATATGATATGATAGATTTGTAATAATATAAAACACACATAAACAGAAATGTTGACAATATTTTATTGTCAGTATATCAACTTTAAAATAAAAGCGCCATGGCCGGACACTGCTCACCCCTGCTCCACTCCTCTTCCTCTCTGCCTCCTTCCTCCTCTCTTTTCTATAGATGTCTCTATGAGACTCCCACCCCTTTTCTGCACTCATTTGCTACAATTAATGCTTCAAAAAGTTAGTGCATGAAAAATCGTACATACCCACAGCAGCGACATTTGAATCTGCTGCAGTACAGCAAGAGAATGGGGACAAAATACTATATGTGCAGAACCATTAATATCCACAGGATGGGAGCCTTTGAACACCAATGAATACAAACAAATATCTTATAGAATTCACATTTATAAACTCATTGAATTAAATGTTTAACACTGTTACACATATAAAGGCTAGTTCTCAAGTTCCCCTCTCGCGTTATCAAATCAAGGTTAAACCACTGGAGTCACATGGATTACTTTAATGATGTCTTTACTACCTTTCTGGGGCTTGAAATTGTTAGTTGTGTAGCTGTCAAAGGATGGACAGAAAGATCTCAGATTTCATTAAAAACATCTGCATTTGTTTTCTGAAAATGAACAAAAGTCTTACAAGTCTGGAATGACACGAGGGTGAGTGATTGCCAACAATGGTGAAGCTTTAAGAAGTCCCTACAGTTTTCGGCCAAAATAAGAGCTTTATGGTTTAACGTTTATACATGAAGAAATTCAGAAATAAATATTTTCTAGAATTATTAATTCTTTCCAAATAGAACTATTCAAGTATTGTGTTGAAACTTCCAGCATTTTCTTTTTTCATAGCAAAATATGTGACAGAAAAACAAAATATTGTATTATGTCATGTATTTTCTAAGGGAACATGGTGGCGTTTGCTCACAAAACCTTTGTATTCTTTGTGAGTGAAAGCAAAATTTCTCGGGGAATGCAAAACACAAAAGCATCAGCAAATAATTTTTCTTCCCATCTTCACTTCTTTTCCTTCACGTCCCTTTAGGGGATTCGTAATTCTCCAATATCGTTTAGCCCTAGGAAAGATTTGGTTTATGATTTTTATGATGAAAGGTTTATGATTTAATGCAATTAAATGCACGTCAATCCAATAGTGTTTATGTAAACCATTACAGTCAGAATTGTTGTGAACAACAGTCAAGATGGCATTCCAGGGACCAGTTTACGACAGGGCCCCTCTCTAACTGCTGGTGTGTAGGAAGATGTGCCACACCGTGATTGGATCTTTGGTGAATGAACATAAACAAATGTTCAGCAACATCAGATAAAATGTTGGGACAACTACCAGACACCTCTTCCAGAGCAGGAAGGGGGACCTTCTGCACCCACCAAAACCAAGGAGAGGACTTCTCATTGGACGACACATTGACTCTAGCCATTAAACTCATTCCTAAGGTTTAGGCAAGGACTGCCATAAAAAAATCCTTCTGGACCCCCTGGATAGAGCAGCAGGGACTGAAATAAAGAGAGGCCACAGATATCTATCTAAATCTATTCATACCTATGTTTGGAGGCCTTAATTTGATCTAAACTGCTTCACATCCACTCCATCTTCATGCAAAGCACAGTTTATGTTAATGGTTACTGACTGTTAAAACAACAGGTCATGGGACAGACCTGTTAACAGATAAACAGATGTATGGACGATGATTTAACCATTTCATATCGTTTTTGGTGTCTATCTGTTCCCTACGATGCCTTTAATAATTTGAAAGAGGTTTGGTAAAGAAATAATGCATGGGTAAAATGTTAAAGACACTATTTTAACACTGTACTTTATGCTATGCAAATGAGTTCCACACCAGGGTGGGCAACACCGGGGCTGCTTCCGATAACAGTAGCCAATCACACTCCAGGATCGACAAAGCACCACATTTCAATCTCCTCCTCATCAGAAAGGGATAAATATGTCCCCCGGGTAGACACACCCTTTTTCTGCGTTTCCAGCTCGACGGGGAAGGAGACATCAACAGACACTCCACGTCCTGAGTTTCTGACCTGATGAGGAAAGAGACTACAAGACAGTTAATGTGAAGCTTTTGCGAGCAAAACCTTTTACATTGCTTTCAGCTGCACTCTAGCTGCAAAAAGGGCCCCAGCATTGAGGGACTTCATCTGACCCTTACGGCTCCTACAGCAGCGCAGCCCAGTCCGCAAAGGACCTCTGCATCGGCAGACATTGCTTGTACCACACGGCTCCTCAGCGACACAGCCAGCCTGCAAAGGAGCCTGTGAAGATTCATCTGACCCAGCTGCCCAGTCCATCCTAAAGGACCCTCTTGGTGCAACCTAAGTTCAGCATCCTCCAGCCCAGCGTGGCACGACTACTGGATCGCAACTCCGCGGCCTCCCACTCCACGCAGCCTGCATCATCAGTGGAAGACGTCTCTGCTACCGGATTGATCACCCGACTGTGTGGAACGTAAATATAAACTTACCAAACCTCTTTTCTAGAGACCTTGGCATTAGTTTATACACGCAGCATATGTTTTTCTAACCTGTTTAGATAACAGTTACTTGAGGTCAGCTTGTTACAAATAATAGGGATATTATTTGTTGAATGATAAATAATCAATTATTTATCACCATTTTACCAGAGCTATTAGGTGGCTCCCATAAGCATTCCCATACGATTCTCTTCCATCCTACATTCAGTTCAACAGCATTGCATTTATCCATTCTGTGTTCACTTCATTTATTTGTTTCTTTGATTTAATTCAGTATTCTCCTTTGATTATTATTTTACTATCTTTTAGAAGTGCATATTCATTATTTCATTATTAATCGTTGTGGTATTTACTCCTGCATGTCTATTGTTAATACATTTCATTGATTTTATTATAACTCTGTCTTCCTTGCGTTGATGATCAAAGACTCTACTAGTTGACCGGGCTCTCCCAAATCCTTCAGATAAATCAGTTGATCGATTTCCTCCATTTTATATTAATTCTGAATTATTGAACAGCTCTTTTGGAGTGTTCTTAAATTGTTAAGATAGTATTCTTAAAGGAATAGTTCACTTTTAAATAAACTTTTCCTGATAATTTACTCACCCCCATGTCATCCAAGATGTTCATGTCTTTCTTTCTTCAGTTGAAAAGAAATTAAAGTTTTTGATGAAAACATTCCAGGATTTTTCTCCTTATAGTGGACTTGAATGGGCACCAAACGATTGAAGGTCAAAATTAGTAGCTTCAAATTGTTCTACATGATCCTAGATGAGAAATAAGGGTCTTATCTAGTGAAACCATCGCTCATTTTCTTAAAAAAATTGAAAATTATATAAGTTTTAACCTTAAATGCTCATCTTGAACTAGCTCTCTTCTTCTTCTTCTCTATTTGAATTCCAGCAGTGTAGATACTGCTAAGTGTATTACTGCCCTCCACAGGTCAAAGTTTGAACTAATTTTTATATGCAATATGCTAGTTCAATAGTATATAACAATTAGTTCAAACTTTTAGGGCAGTAATACACTTAGCAGTTTCTACACTGCTGGAATTCAAATAAAGAAGAAGAGAGCTAGTTCAAGATGAGCATTTAAGGTTAAAACTTATATAATTTTCAATTTTTTTAAGAAAATGAGCGATGGTTTCACTAGATAAGACCCTTATTTCTCATCTGGGATCATGTAGAACAATTTGAAGCTACTAATTTTGACCTTCAATCGTTTGGTGCCCATTCAAGTCCACTATAAGGAGAAAAATCCTGGAATGTTTTCATCAAAAACTTTAATTTCTTTTCGACTGAAGAAAGAAAGACATGGACATCTTGAATGACATGGGGGTGAGTAAAGTATCAGGAAAAGTTTATTTAAAAGTGAACTAATCCTTTAACTGGTGCCCCGTGTTACAAAAGGGGGAAGGGGTCATCTGATACACTCATAACCACACCTTAAGTGACACGTGATCAAAAATCACTACGTCACAGGTGAATGGAGTAAAAATCACTACAGAATGATTATGTGACCACCTGCATAATCTGCGTCACAAAAATATTAAATTAATTGTATGTTTTATTATATATGTATGTGTGTGTGTGTGTTTTTATTACTTTTATTATTTTTTTATATTTAATTATAATGAGTTTGCAAGGAACAGCTGCATTTTTTGAATTCGGAGTGGCAGTTGATAGTTGAGAGTTTTGTTTCTCTCATGACGACTGTGTGGCATCCTCAAACAACACAGAGGACCACTTGAATAACACCAAGTTTTGTCTCTCTCACTCTCACTTATTGATAAAGGAAGTACTACATTCATAATAATATAAACTGTTGCACGAACGATACAATTCAGTATTTACTCCTGAAAATAAGTGCAGTGAAAATGCCAATGAATTCTTGAAATGTTTTGGTACTGTACATTTAATGCAGTAATGAAAGCTATAGTCCACCCCTGAGTTTCTTCAGCCCATTGATGATGACAAAAACGGGGTTAATGTGGGCATCTTGACCGTGAGTGAGGACACCAGACGCGATATTGTCTTCCCACATGATGTCATGGACGTGGCTGTGATACTGGATGAGATTGTGGATCTCCAAGATATTCCAAATGCTTTGGCCACACAGTTTGGACTCCTTTATGCTTTGAACATTGATTTTCCCAAAGAGCTGTGATACACCTTTGAGCTGAGGCTGGTGGGGAGAGCTAGACTGCAAAGATTCAAGGACTAAAAGAGCAGTTAGGAAACACTGGAGTCTATAACCTTTTTTTTTGTGGTGTTTATTTTCATTGAGCTTGAGAGCTCACACATCGAGTTAAAGTGTCAAAGCCAATTCAGAGATGATTAACAATCTTCACCGTTTATTTTTAAAAGGAAAAGTCTGAACAAAGAACATTTCTATAATGTATGTTGTGGGTTAATCTTGTTAAATTTAATTTTTTACAGCCATTTAATCCAACTTTAATTGATGATATATGTTGTTGTTATTGTTTTATTTAGAAACTGAGGCATGCATAAGATGTCTTTCTATTGTTTGTCATTTCAATAAATGTAATTGTGTATTGAAATGTGTTTGTGATTTATTATTTTTCCTTTATTTTAGTCTAAATAAGTTCATATTTATTAAAGCAGTTCTTAAAGTTCATCTAACTAAAGTGAAGTTTTCAACTAAATATAATCAGTCCAGAAATACTTTGTCAGACACACATTTTCAAATGAGTAAAACTAAAATAAGCCAATGCAAAAATGAACAAAATATAAAGAGATTTTTTCCAGTGTTGGATTAGCTCAACTGTAAATACTGCCTTTAAAGGTGCCCTCGAATGAAAAATTGAATTTATCTTGGCATAGTTAAATAACAAGAGTTCAGTACATGGAAAAGACATACATTGAGTTTCAAACCCCATTGCTTCCTCTTTCTTACGTAAATCTCATTTGTTTAAAAGACTTTCGGAAAACACGCGGATCTCAACATAACACTGACTGTTACGTAACAGTCGGGGTGTACGCCCCTAATATTTGCAAATATGCCAGCCCATGTTCAAGCATTAGACAAGGAAAGGCAGTATTAACGTCTGGATCTGTGCACAGACAAGGTAAGCAAGCAAGAACAACAGCGAAAAATGGCAGATGGAGCAATAATAACTGACATGATCCATGATAACATGATATTTTTAGTGATATTTGTAAACTGTCTTTCTAAATGTTTCATTAGCATGTTGCTAATGTACTGTTAAATGAGGTTAAAGTTACCATCGTTTATTACTGTATTCACGGAGACAAGAGAGCGTCGCTATTTTCATTTTTAAACACTTGCAGTCTGTATAATTCATAAACACAACTTCATTCTTTATAAATCTCTCCAACAGTGTGTAATGTTAGCTTTAGCCACAGAGCATAGCCTCAAACTCATTCAGAATCAAATGTGAACATCAAAATAAATACTTTACTCACATGATTCGATGTATGCACACAGCATGCATGACAAACATCTTGTAAAGATCCATTTGAGGGTTATATTAGCTGTGTGAACTTTGTAAATGTGCTGTAATTTAGTCGAGAGCTCGTGAGGCAGGGGGCACGCGATTTAAAGGGGCGGCGACTGAAAAAATCAGTGCATAGTTAATGATGCCCCAAAATAGGCAGTTAAAAAAATTAATTTAAAAAAATCTATGGGGTATTTTGAGCTTAAACTTCACAGACACATTCAGGAGACACCTTAGACTTATATTACATCTTGTGAAAAAGCATTCTTGGCATCCTTTAAAGTTAAGATTATGAAAACAAATATATTTCTGTTGTAATAATACATTTGTACTGTAAAATTATATAATTAATTTTATTTAACACCATACTAATATTTGTTTAAAATTTTACACTTTGAAATCTTTAGACATTTGTGCCTCATGTTTTTATTTTGAATTGAAAATGGGTTTCCTGAAAGAAAAGGGAAAACGAGAAAGAGGGCTCCAGTGAAAACAAGGGCTCGTAACAGCTAAAATGGGCTACACACACACACACACACACACACACACTGATCTCACTGTCTATATGAGGATTCATTACACACATTTATTCTTCATGTTATTTCACTGACAGAAGTTCAGCTGTAGTATTAATGTAATGAAGAGAAAATAAGAGACTCTATAACATCTCACTGTTACTGATTCATCATGAGCTCAAAGCATTATGGGTAGAGTCTCTCTATTCTGATTCTTCAACACAGTTTCACTGATCCAGAATAAATCCTAAACCCAGGATAGAGCGGTTGAGTGAATGTGGTCTGGACTGTGTGGATGAGGCTCATTGTGTCTCCAGAGACGCTGTAGAAGGACAGAGTTCCTGCACTGTGATCCACATACACTCCCATTCTCCTGCTGATGGACTTTACTGGGAGTTTAGTCTCTATGTTATTGTGTCTGAATGAGTAACTGGAGGAAGAGCAGATCAAACTCCAGGACTGATTATTACCTCCAAACAAACACTCATAACCCGATCCCTTCCTGCTGATGCTCTTATATGACACTGATATAAACCCACCATTAATCCCATTCCTCTCAATCTCCCAGTAACAGCGTCCACACACACTCTCTCTACACAACACCTGCTCCCACTGATCAAATCTGTCTGGATGATCAGGATACGACTGAATCGTTGGGTAAGTGAATGTAATCACTCTGTTCCTCTCAGACAGATGAAGGTGTTTATTCACTGTGTTCAGATCCAGATTGAGTTGATGGGAATCTGATGGAGATAAAATACATCAGAATCAGGAATTATTAATCTGTCTGATATCCTGTACAAATCATTATCATTATCCATCATCTAGGTCCTTTACCCAACCCAAGAATATGGTTCTTTAAAATCATTGTGATATTTCACAATATTACTGTTTTTATGTATTTTGGATCAAATAGCAGAAGAGACTTATTTCAAAAACATTAAAAAAAAACGTACCAACCCCAAATTATCTGTCATGATATTATATATATATTTTTTTCTTTATAATATTTCATTTTGTGTGATTACTATTATTATTCACCTATTTATCATGAATTTTATATTATATATGAATGTCACTGAATGCCACATAACAGATTTGACTGGATAGTTTAAATATTATCATTAGTTTCCCAAGAATCAAAAAAGCCAAGTGAATAAAATTATATTTATGAATGTTAAATAAATGCTTTAGAAATTTGGCACTGAAACTTTAATTACGTAGATCATCACAAACTGCAGCCAATCAGCAAACAGGAAGCATTCATAATATTTTTTTCCAATGGAAAACAAGTTGAAAAACATATTTATATAATGTGTCTGAATGCTAAACGCAGAAGTTGTTTTCACTGGAAGTTCAGCAGCTGCACTACAGAAAGCTGACAGAAACACTGAAGTAAACAGTCGTGATGGAAATGAAACACCGTCTGTTCTTTATATGTGGATTACTCCATTAGCTGGATTTCATTGGTGACTTTTAGAAAGTATAATGCATTAAAACACATGACAAACAACCAATTTCAGAATTTGCAAATATTATAATGCATTTTAACTTTGGTTATAATTATATTTTATCATAAATAATGTATAATAAACATTATAAATACCTTTTATAATGCTATATACATAAGGGCTTTAAGTGTTACCAAAATTTATTTTACAAGTAATTACAAGTTTCATTTTGTAAGTATTTGGCATTTATGTGCTTAAACTCCTCAACACCTTTTGAAGATATTGATTTCAGTGACCGCTGATGTTCTCTGAACGACCCGTTAAGAAACACTAATTTACATGAAAACTCAAAACTCTTCTGTCATGTTTTCTTTCTCCTTCTACAGGAAGAACATGAACACAGTGAGTTTTCTGCTTGTTTTCTTAGTGACTTACATTGTAGGAAGTCGTTCCTGGTTCTGGGAACAATGTTGGTGAAAGTGACTGTGGAAATCAACAGACATGAAGAGTGTGATTATCATGTCAAGAGAAAATGATCCCTGCATCCGTTCCTAAGACATTTCTAATATGATCTTCCACATTATATGAGATGATGGAGGATCATTTCTGAGAGCAGATGAATCTCCAGGACTTTACCTCTGTCAGAGATCTTCTTCAGCTCCTCTTTGCAGAAATCCTCCAGTTTGTCTCTCAGCTGACGGACAGATTCTTTCACAACATCAAAAGAGGAGAGAGAACTGAAGGGATCATCATTTACGTCTGTAGATTCAGGAGGAGCTGAGAGAGACTGGAAACTCTACAGAAAACAGAAATCAAAGCTCATCACCTCCACACTTCAGACAATAACCTGCACTACTGTCAGATTTGAGCAGCTCTTGTTGATCTTTAGTAACTCTCCTCAATCCAGCACTTTCACAGCATCAGATTCATTCTTCTCATATTCATTATATCACGTTAGAGCTGTAAGTGTTTGACACTTAAACTATATGTGAAGTTTCTAGGAAAACACTTGGATGATCAAACATCTGCCAATAACATAAATGTAACAGATCAAGAGCATCAATGGAGTCACATGACAGGGTTGAGTAGATTTGATCAGGAAAAGCAGTTGAAAAGCAACGAGTAGATTGATCATTATTTATAACTTTTGATCAGTTGGTGGCTCTGAAATTCACAAAGACTCTTAGGACATGATCTCAAGGTCAGGTTTTGTGGTTTAAATACACTAAAGCATCACTAATATACAGCCTCACTTCCTGTTTGAGGACTAAATATTTAAAATATTAGTGAAGTTTTGAACTGTTGTCATCTGGAAGCTCAATATCTTTCAGAAAAATGTTTCCTAAGAGATTTCCAGAGCTGAACTGCATTTGTAAGTGTGTCTCTTTCAAAAGAAGAAGATCAGATGAGAGTCTGACTGATGATTATATAATAACCGAACACACAGATCAACACTTCAGTCAACGGCTCATTCTGCTCTCATGAAATGTTTCTCTGTGAGTCTCTTGCTCAAGTCCACTATGATCCTGTTCTTCTAGATCTCTGTTACCTGCAGGAAATGGATGTGATCCTGTGTGTGTGAAAGTTGCTCCAGCTCAGCGTCTCTCCTCCTCAGATCATTGATCTCCTGCTCCAGTCGCTCCAGTCGTCCTTCAGCTCGACTCACTGCAGTCTTTTCCTGATCTCTGATCCGCTGTGTGGCCTCAGAGCGGCTTCTCTCAATGGAGCGGATGAGCTCAGTGAAGATCCTCTCACTGTCCTCCACTGCTGTCTGTGCAGAGCGCTGTTAGGACACACATCACAATCACACAGTGGCTTCAGTGAGTCTGACTGAGACTTCTCAAACTTCTCTTCTTCTCCAGACTCACCTTATGAGACTCCACAGCCTCTCTCAGCTGCTGAAGATCTTTCTCTCTCTGCTGGATCCTCTGCTGGAACCACCTCTGCGTCTCCTTCAGCTGGTGCTAAAGGACAAACCAATAACAGGAGAAACATCACATAAATCATCAAGTAAACAGATATGAATCCAGTATCAGTGAAGTGCTGAGATTGAGGGGTTAAAGGTCTTTCATGATAAGGTTATAGGTTCATTCATAAGTTCGAGCATTATTTCATCAAAGTCTAGTTTTATAGGGATAGTTCACCCAGAAATGTAAATTATTTCATTTTTCTTTCATTTTCTTTTCATGTAAATTCTTTCATTGTTTACTCATCCTCATGTCTTTACAAACTTGTATGATTTTCTCTTGCCAAACACAAAAGAAGATGTTCTGAATAATGTCTCTGTTTCTAGAGCCCAAATCAAATATGGCAACATGTCAATAACATCAAACCTCACTGGCTCATGCATGTCACATGACTAAACATGCAAACATATTTGACTTTTCCTATCACTTAAGAAGATTTATGTTATGTCTCAATTTGCATACTATGGTCCTAAATAATATTCAAAAGTAGAATTACTGTGTCCCAAATCATAGTATGATTATTCCAAAGATGTCCGGATGATCTACTATTACTGTTTAGAGTCTGAAGTGAAGATCGGCGCTACTCGTGAAAGACCCTCTGCTGGCAGATCAACCTGCTACTACATTTCTCCCTGAAATGGTAGGAAATTAAATTAAATTAAATGCAGAGGACGTTAACTGTGACAAGATGATTGACAGGACAGTTTAAACTGTGACAGGATGTGTGTAATTAAGTGATAGAGATGTCCGTTACAGGTGTACATACTGCCCTACCCTTGGTGCCAATAATTGTGGAGGACACTGTATGACATAGTGTGTCCCAAAGCTTGCCTATTCTTCTGCTTCACATTCAGAAGTCTGTACAGTTTTGTTTCTTCAAAAACAGTAAATACTTTTAGGGCACAGTGTAAGTAGGTGAATTGGGACACAGCATTAGATTACCCCCCTTGGTGTTGTATGGATTTCATTTAATGTGCTCTATGAAGATGGAAACTTTTGGACCCTAATGACTTTCAATAAATGAAGAAATGAGATATTCCTTAACCTTTTGAGTGGTACGGTCCCACATATGGGATTTAGAACGTTCAGTGACGTCACATGACTGCCGGATTCAAACTGTGCTTTCGCGTTTTGGCTGTGAGACCATGCGCTCAGTGCTTGTCATTTATCACAACTATGCAGTGTTTTCAACCACATAATGCTCATTTTAGATTTCAGACATTTAAATACACAAACTCTGAACTGCGCCGCAAACTAAAGATGGTGACACCCATCTCGCGTTAGATCAAGATCATTAATAAAGGTTTTTAAATGACAAAACACACTCATACGTATTTGAGAAGCGAAATATCAGATAATTGATGACACGGTAAGCAAGTTTGTGAATATTTTAAATAAAAAAGGAAACAACAAAATAAAAGCGATACCTGTCATACAGTTATTGTGATTGTGGCTGTGATGTGTCACGTGACAAGCATGACATGTCGCCATAGAAGCAATAAGGGGAAACATTCTAAAATATCGGACGCCTTAAAAAAAAACTCACCTTGGGGGTCAGCTAGAATATTTCAAACTTACACTTGAAAAGGTTAAAATACCTTCTTTTGTGTTCCTCAGAAAAGAAAGTCACTCCAGTTTGGAATAACATGAGTAAATGATGAATGTGAACTTCTGGTTTAAAGGGGTCCTATTAAGAAGCCTAATCATTCAGTCCTGTCAATCATCATTAAGAGCGTACATAAAGGTGCGTTCACGTGGCCTCGTAATTCCTGTTGTTATGAGATTCTAGCTTGTAAAAAGCGTTCACGTCCTCGTAGAGCTCATTATTACAGCTTGTAAGCTGGGAGTTTTCTGAAAGCTCCCACATGTACCACATGGCCGCTGTACCATTTTTATGGTAAAGTGTGTTACAACATTCCTGACACAAAAGCTAAGCAGTAGATCAATCACAATAGACTGGGACCAGCTGACCAATCAGAGCAGACTGTGATTTTAAGCAGACTTAGTGATTTTCAGAAGGTCGGTTTAAAGAAACTGAAACAGTGTTCAGACAGAGGGTGTAAACAGACATTAAATGATTTAAATGTATTCTAGTAGACACCATAAACATAATCATGAGCCTGTAAATAATCATAATGGGACCTCTTAAAGTTCATACCTGTTTCTCTGTCCTCTGTGCTGCAGCTGATACAGTGTCGTGGTTTCTATGTTCATCCATCGTACACAGCACACATATACACTTCTGATCAGTGCGGCAGAAAACCTCAAGGATCTTGTCGTGTTTCGGGCAGATCATCTCCTGCAGTCGTCCAGTGGCTTCAGTCACTTTATGTGGCTTACGTGAGTGAAATTCCTCATGACGATCAAAATGAGTTTGACAGTAAGACTCCAGACACACCAGACAGGATTTGACAGCTTTGTGTTTTCTTCCAGTACAGACGTCACACTGCACATCTCCAGCTCCAGCGTAACAGTCAGCAGGAAGTTTAATCTTCTTCAGTTTCTCCACCATTTCAGCCAGAATGGTGTTTTTACCTAAAGCAGGTCTTGGACTGAAGGTCTGTCTGCACTGAGGGCAGCTGTAGACTCTCTTCTCATCCTCCTGATCCCAGCAGCCTGTAATACAGATCTTACAGTAACTGTGTCCACAGGGAATGGTCACTGGATCCTTCAGGAGATCCAGACACACTGGACACATGAACTCATCCTGAGAAATTTTGGCTTCTGCCATTTTACTGCATGAATACACAGACACATAAACACACAACAGCTCAACTACACTTCAGTTTCTCTGAACTCATGTGATTCTTGTTTCCTGGTTCTGTGTTTGAGTGATGTGTGCAAAACAGGCGTGTCTGTAAAGCAGCTTCCTCATTCCTGGTCCTGAAGAGCCTCATTGCTGCTAAGTTTCTGGTTTTCATGGGTGTTCCCACACACATTGTGTTTAATCATTCTCAGAAACCCTATAAGTTAGAGCGAAGCAAGACAGAATTATTGTTCCTTAAAGTCACAATGAAATCAAATTTGCCAAATCTTTTTTTTATTTCTGAATATCGCAGTATTTATTATAAATGATTTATCCATTCACATTATTTTGTTAAATTCATGTGTGCTTGTAATCTTGCATCCAAATACTTCCCCTCCCTCTTGCAGTGACATCTCTTCTTTTCTCTGGAGTCTCAGATTATCAGAAAATTTACAGTAAAATCAATATACTTGACATACATTTTTAAGTGATGAACAAGGAAAGAAATATGATTCTTTCTGGTTGTCTTTGACAACTTGCCATAATGCCATAAAGTAGAGCATACCTTGTGGTGGTGTTATTAAAAAATAAACTGTTGCAAATGTCTAAAGGCAGGAACACACCAAGCCGACGCCGATGAACTAGTGGCGATGAAAGCAGACTGTGTGGTTGGCTCACTTCGGCAGCGTCTGGGTCCAAAGTTGCCCTGACACACCAAATCGACGCTCGACAGCCGATGGCCAAGTAGCACGTCCGTGCTGCACCTGCGTAAGATGAAATGCCTTTTCATACCAGCAGGTGGCAGTTCCTGAACAGCCAATCAGAATGATCAGATGGCCTGATTGACCGACGCCGATCAACATGTCGAATCATCTGAAATAAAGCTGACGAGGACCAACTTCAGCCGATGGTGAGAAACACACTGAGAAAACTTATTTAAGGCAGGAACACACCAAGCTGACGGTCAGCCATCGGGCAGTTTTTGTTCGTTGGCCGACCGTTAGCTTGGTGTTTCTGCCTTAAATGACAAACAAGTTGATTAAGATTTTTTGGAGTTTGCCTGTTCCCAGCAGCTAGTTTTTTTAAGTACACAGTCAAGCCAGAAGGACCACGTGCTGTAATGGTTGGACTCAGAGAGGTTGTACAGGTGATTTGGTCAGATCAACCACTTCACTGGTGTACCCACAACACTCTAGACTTTGAATCTGGTAAGCTTTGGCGGCAAAGAATATTTTTAAAAGAGGAACGTATTGAGGAACTGATAGCCTTGTCTCTACCTGTTCCCTGAATTGCAAAACCTCTGGGAGTGAGTGCAAGAACCATACGTCGGAGAGTGTCAGTGTGGCAAGCAGGACAGTGGCGTGATTGATAATGAGTGTCACCTGAGTGCCACACCGGTCTCGTATCTATGAACTGCTCCATTGTGAATGTACAGAGCTTTCTGAATCACTGTCAGCAGGTAATTAAACAGGAAGTGTTTGTCAGATCTCACAATGGGTTTTGCGAGAGAACGCAAATAGCTTTGCAAGAGAACACAAAAGCTTTAAAAAATATTTTTTTACTCCCATCCCAAGTTTGAACATTTTTCAATAAATTTATATTTGAATACAGTAGTAAGATTAACATCTTCACCCTTTATTCAAATATTATAAAAATGTCAAAGATAAATATACTGCTTAGTTGTGTTTGTAGTCAATTATTTTATTCATGATAATACGTGCCAAATTGTGTGGACATAATTTATTGCCAGGATCTCATACAAATAAATTAAAAACACATGCAAATTGAGAACCATTGTGTTATGTGTGTTACGACACTAGTTTACAGTAAATTGTGCATTTTAATTTGTTTCTGTTCTCTTATGATGTAACAGTAACCAGGGCCTGCCTCCAGTCCGTCTACAGAAAATAACCCTGCTAGGTACTTTTATGACACCCATGCTTCCTGACTGAAGGAGAGGTGACAAACCAAATGGTTGAAAAGAAGATAAAGAGTCTTTGATCTCCAGATAAAAAGAGACGGAGACAACGCAAGCCTGTTTCTCTGAGTGACCGAACTTTACAGAAAACCCACAGAGACTCTTTCTACAACTAAAACTACACCGAATTGTTCCAAACAATTTGAAATGGATTTATCAAATATCTTTCAACTGCATATATTTTATATCATGTCTATACATGCTACTTGTGACCAGTTATGCTTTAGAACACCCACAATTCATTAAATGTGATCACTTATTATTGCGAGGACAATATTAAATGCTCCTCTTGTAGCTGCTCTCTTGGAGGCCATTTTGCTGCCCGAGAAGGTGGCTATCTGTAAATGTGCAGGACATGCTAATGATACCAGCTCCATCTAAACAGGAAACAGACTGGCTGACGCAAAAGCGAAGGCCGTGGCATTGTCTGGCGAGACAAAGGAAGCAGAGTGTTCTTTGTTATCTGAAAGTGACAATAATGATATTAATTCTCCTTCCCTACAGAGCATGCAAAGCATCGGAGCATAAATGAATCAGTGTGTCGAATCTGCTGTTCGGAGCGCCAAAGTCACGTGATTTCAGCAGTTTGCCCTGAGTTTGCCAGTTTGACACGCGATCCGAATCATGATTCGATTCGCTGATTCATTATGCTCAGATGCTTCCTGAAGCACTGATCACAGCTGTAGACTGATGCAAATAATCATATATTGAAACTAAATCGCATATACACTAAAGGCAACGAGTCAAATGTGAGTTTTTCAGCGAGAGCAGCACTTTAAAGCCTCCAGTGCTGTGACGTCACGAATAGAACGCATTCCGATGTCGTCAGCGCAAGTGACAGGATTATTGTTTTGATTTAAAAACTGCAATGACTTGTGTTTATGTGCTTCTCACAAGAAGCACAAGAGAATAATGTACATTAGGCTACTTGTAGTTAATAGTGCTATTAATATCTTGTCTACACACTCATAAAAATACACGTAGTTTGTACTTTGTACATGAATAATTAATAAAAACAGCAATCAAAAGGCATGAACGACATTTTAAAAGAGCATCGATCACAAGTTTCTTAACAGCCCTAACGACAGCCTAGTGTATTATTCATATATGTTGAGACCAAAAATCATTTAGTTGAACTGAGAATTTATAAACCAGCAACAAAACTTTAAAATCAATTCTGTAACGAACGGAGCCAATGCAAAGATATCAGTACTAGGGTAATATGCTCCTGTTTGTGCCCACCAGTAAGGAGCCTAGCAGCAGCATTTTGTACCATTTGGAGGCGGTTAAGAGATGCTTGGTTAATACCCATATAAAGGGAATTACAATAATCAAGCCTTGTTGAAATAAAAAAGCATGAATGACCCTTACAAAGTCCTTAAAAGAAAGAAATGGTTTTACTCTAGGTTACTTTACTTTTTACGTAAGACTCTGGTCTTAAGAAGAAAACTATGGTTTAGCTAAGAAAAAACTGGTTTTGACTACCGTATTAATCTGTTTGTCAAATTTTAGACCGATATCAAAATACACACCCAAGTTCTTCACTAGTGGTTTCACACATGAAGACAAATTACCAAAATTTAGACGAGGTAGCAGCTTGCAAAGGCCTTCTGAAGCGAAGCGATGCGTTTGTGTAAAAATAAATAAATAAATAAATAAATAGATAAAATATATATTTAACAAGTTAATAATTAAAACGTCTAGCTTCTGCCAGACCGCCCTCATATTTGTTACAAAGAAAGTGTTAAACTCTTGCAGTTCAAAAATCTTACACTACATCCTATGCCTTCTCTATTTAACTTACGGAAAAAGTTTCTGACGCGACACCAGTTTACACTTTCTTTGTAACTTAAATACGGAAAGTGGTCTGGTGGAAGCTAGATATTTTACTTCAAAACTTGTTAAATATGGATATTTCTTTTACATAAACCCATTACTTCGCTTCAGCAGGTTTAAAAAATAAAAGTTTAAACTTTTATGGTGCCTCATAGGGGTGTAACGATATGCTCAGGTCACGATACGGTACGTATCACGATATTTTGAACAAAATGAAACTGAAATTCAAATAACAGATTTAAAAAATATTAACAAATTTCAATAACTTTCTTTATTGTACATACAAGATCACATTTCAAGGTTTAATAAAAACCTTCTGTATTCAAATTAACAGCTTAATAGGTCTGTCTGTGACTGAAAAAAATTTGTTAAATTTAACATGAACTTAGAATTAAGAATCCTAAGGGACCGTTCACATATCACGTCTAAAAATATTGATGTCTGTCATATTGTGGTATTCTAAAAAGTTGAGAATCTCGATGCGCCTGGAAAATGCACCGCATGTGTGACCGTGTTGCTTCCATTATGAGCTTGTCCAGCAAACTATGGGTTTTCTCATATACTATTATGAAAGAAATGGGGGGCAAGAGGGGCAACTGCCCCCCCATATTTTTCCCGATGTGATCCGTCAGCTCCAGTCCACTACAATTTGGAGCGGTTAAGGCCCGGGTATGCTTCATTTCCCCTCCGTGTCGTGCACAGTTGAGCGTGCAAGTCTTTCTAAGATACTCCTTTACCCATGAACGCTCGAGCCTTTCAAAGATACTCCTTTGCCCCCTGAGCGCAGAAAGACGTGTTTTTCGGTGCATGCAAACGCACCGTCCGTGGTCATAAAAATTCAGCTGCGCGGAGAGTCAAAGCTAGTCCACAGTGTAGTAAGCGTTTCTTGCTTGCGCCGACTGAAAACACATGAGAAACATCTTGAGACAGGAGACATTGCAGTACTGAACGGTCCATGCATGTGGATTTGGATAAAACAGTTAACCAATTTGATGCCGTGCCTGAACGCCGTTTATCCCTTCACAGTGGCGTATAGTTGATGGGCATGCAGGGCTATTGAATTATTTTTCTTATTATCATGCTACTTTTATTATTAAATTAATATTGCAATTCATTTGCCCCGTGATATCATAGCGCATCACTGCATAACCGACGTGCTGCGAGGACAATAAAGTATTAGTTAGCTTACTCCTCATTTAAAGAACAACTTGTTTAACACGAAATACTTCTCGACTCACGAAACATACTTTTTTTTCTCGCTATGGACCACAAGAGAAATATTAAGAAAATAAATTAGATTAATCTCTCATCGTCTCTAAGAGAATATGCGCCGTTATTGCAGCGTCGGACACCAAAAGCTCAGACCGTTTTTACTTTGTTTCTGTAGTGAATAACTGACTGGAGTTTGAGACTTCTTCACCCGCATAACTCTCACGCAAAGTTTGCACATTGTTTGTGTGAAATCAACTGGCTTGCCTTCATGGTTTAAAATGGAAATATTTTCAATATTGCGACGTGGCGTTTTTCTTTATCATCAGTTGCTCGCAAAATGATGGACACTGATTCACATATCGTCCATGTCATTTTTCCGTGATAATAAAATTAAGTGAATTATTAAATAAATGAGTAAATAAACAAGCAAACTTAAACTTGTTTGCTTAAAATTTCTGTGAATAATTTGCTCATGCAGGTACAAAAAAACGTTTTGTAAAAAAACTTGCCCCCCATCTGGAGAGTCAAATGTCACCCATGAATACACAAATATAGAAAACGAAAGTAAAGTCAAGAAAACAAAACAAAACAGGTGATCAGAAGAGTGGCAAATTACAAACAGTTAAACTTTGAGAGCCAGCAAGGAAACTCAGTTAGCACAAAACTTAAAGAAATGGTTACTTGCTGTAATTGCTGTTCAGGTGCTGTAGTTCGTAGAGTTTCAACGTGCTTGGTTTGGTAATAGGTCCTTGGGTGAAACAGCCAATGATAAGGGTGCAATATTGGCGGGCAGACTTTTTCTTTGTCTCCATTTATGACCTCATTTGCATGAATTATGAAGTGTCAGATCGGAGTGTATTTTCCCCATATTACCATTAAAAATAGAACAATGCATTTTACAGTAATGTGACATACATTGTTGAATAAGGCATAAAGAGAGCTTTACAAAGAAACCAAACTTGCCAGGTAGCAAAAACAGTTTATACTTGAATTTTATCGTTTAGAATGAAAACACAACTACAGTCATAGCTAAGCTTATACACTAGGGATACATACATGCAACCTGAAAGAGAATGACAGGTACACTTTGGCACAGTCATATTTTGAGAATAACTGTACATACAATCTCTAGGCATGTTTGTGTGTGTGTATGTGTGTTTATTGGGTTTTGGCTGGTGTCTGGAATGTGGCCGCATGGAATGTGTCTGGAATGTGGCCAACCCACATGGGGTGATTCTTTTGAAGTCCCCAGAGCTGGGGACTGGGGCCTTCTGCGTAGCCTCTGATGGTCCATAAAGATGCCAAAGTCACAGTCTCTCCTAGATGGCTAAAACTGATCTTATCCAGATGTTACATAGTGAAACCAATACCAATTAATTCAGAAAATAATTATTTACATAAATTTACAAATTATATACATTCGTTAACCAAGCCAAAAATAATTCACAAAAGAACGGGGAAAAGAGAAAAGAACAAGACCGTGCCAAATCAAAGAAATAAACAAAATATAACCAATCTTACTAAGCAGAAAACAAAACTTAATCTAACTCAACCATTAATATTCACATTAAAAAACCTTACATTAAACAAAAAGAAAAATCTTCAGCGTCAAGGACACCCTAAATACACTACCCTTACTAAAACCAAAAATACAAAAAGTGGCACGTGTCACTAAACTAGTGTTCTAGACAAAAATTGATAGCTCAGTGTGGCACATGTATATCACGTGATATCTTACCTGTTCTTTATCTCTTTCCCAGTTTAGTAATGTTGTTTTTTTCAACCAGATAACAGAAACAGCAAGAAACACCTAACAGTGCACAAAACACTTACTGAACTAGAGAGCTGATTGAGACACACCCTTAATACGTGGTGACAACCCGGCTTCACTCACTGCCACCTCCATGTTGCAGAGTAGGTCACGTCGGCAGCTCAACCAATAAGATTAGACTGCTGTCATATCGTAAAAGTATCGCCATTACTCTACGATACATATCGTAACATTTTTGCATCGCGAAATATCATAGTGCGATATATCGTTACACCCCTAGTGCCTCATCTTCTGACTCTCAGAATGTTCTATCAGGTAGAACTGCTTCAGATATCGGCAATGCATTTAAAATCATATAACCATTATTGAAACTAATTATATTGCGATATATCGATATTAAATTATTGTCCAGACCTCGTTAATATACAATCAGATGGCAAGATCAGATCATTTGTAACTGTCATTTGTCACTTGTAATTTTTTTTTTTTTTGTCTTTTTTCACTTTAGATCTGATGGCACTGAAAGAGGAGAGTGAAGTACAGAATTAAATGGAATAGAAAGATCAATATAACAATCATTGTGATTTTATTACTGAAGAAAAATACTTTATTTGCTTGCAGACTAAAGAAACTTTATCAGGAAAAAAAGGGGCAAAAGATGGGGACTAGAAGTAATTTCATCTGCCAACAATGTGGAAAGAGTTTCAAAAAAGAAGGAAACTTAAAAGTCCACATGAAAAATCACACTGAGAAGCATTACACATGCCCTCAGTGTGGAAAGAGTTTCAAACAGAAAGGACACTTTGAAGACTACATAAGAATTCACACTGGAGAGAAGCCTTTCTCCTGCCAACAATGTGGAAAAGGTTTCAACCAAATAGGAATCCTTAACAGGCACAGGAGAACTCACAATGGAGAGAAGCCTTACACATGCCTTCAGTGTGGAAAGAGTTTCAATGAACATGGAAAACTTGTAGTCCACATAAGAGTTCACACTGGAGAGAAGCCTTACACCTGTCTTCAGTGTGGAAACGGATTCACTTATAAAGGAAGCCTTAATAGGCACATGAGATTTCACAATAGAGAGAAGCCTTTTCACCTGCCAACAGTGTGGAAGGAGTTTCAATCAGAAAAGACACTTTAAAGACCACTTGAGAATTCACACTGGCGAGAAGCCATTTATATATGGTCAGTGTGGAAAAACTTTCAGATATGAAGAAACCTTAAAGGGGACCTATTATGCCCCATTTTACAAGATGCAAAATAAGTCTCTGATGTCCCCAGAGTGTGTATGTGAAGTTTTAGCTCAAAAGACCTCAAAGATAATTTTTTATAGCATGTTAAATTTTAGTGGTTGAGCAAAAATGAGTTGTTTCAGCGTGGCCCTTTAAATGCAAATGAGCTGCTGTGATCGGCCTAAGAGGGCGGAGCTTCAAGAGCTCATTCTCCCCTGTCAGGAGTCAGTCAGGACGAACTATAATGTCAGAAACTGCGAATATATGCTGCATGGAGATAGAACAGGTATAGTTCAATTACGGTTATAACTTATATTGTCTTCTTTTTTATCCACTATATTACTACAAGCCTGTTGTACCGTCCAAATGATGGCCAAAACTATACTGATGAGTGTTATGACGTTTATTGTACTTAAAACAAAAGATGAAGCGTCTGTTTTCACTCTAGAAAATCACTGTAAGAGCTTAATAAAACACTGCAAGTGTGCATTAACATATTATCCATAAACTCTCTCTCTTATCCTTGTATTATCACCAACACAGAAACACTCGTTACAACTGTAAACAAATGCCTTTTCGGGTGGTGCTTAAACTGGTACATTTTACATCTGTAAATAAGCTCAGATGAACTGTAATAAAGTGCCCTCACCTTCATTACTGCCGTATCCAGTATCACTCTGGAGACTGTAAGCTGGATCACGAACAGTTTTTACTTGTATATCCTTGAGTAGCATATTTCTAGCACAGTCTCTGTTTTGTATTGTATATTCGTTCACAAAGCAGTCCGGTGTGAAATGATTCATTAAACACATAAACGAATTTCGAAATTAGAACTGAGGGAGCATTTTCCTGGAAAACCAAGTTAATCCACCTCGTTTAGAGAGTGAATGGAGAGAGCTCTGTGGATTAATCCATCCAGCTACAGAACACCTAAAACGCTTGGGAGACGTTCTCGTCAGTGCAGCAATGGTGGACTCATTGTGAATGCGCTCAGGGCGGTTCTATGTTCAAACGTAAGGGTCTGTCAACATTCATGGGCGGGGCCTGTGGCTTTTGTGATGTCACACTGCCAGGGATCTGGAAACAGCTTGTTCTGAGACACTGCTTATGATTTATGAGGATTAAAAAAAAAGTGGGTGAATTTTTATCACTATAGGGTGGTTGTGTAGACACACTGCCACCACAAATTTATGTCCAAACACAATGCAAAAGTGAATTTTGCATAATAGGTCCCCTTTAATCTACCACAATGTATGAGAGAACTGTTTGTGGAGTCAGTTTCACAGACATGAATCAGCTTAGGAATTATAATAACTCACAGCAGAGAGAAGCCTTTCATGTGTCATCACTGTGGAAAGATTATACCAAATAATAATAATTAATAAAGAAAACCTTGAGGTTCACATAAGCGTCCCTGAATATATTTCTATAGGCAGAGTTGTTTTTGGTTCTTCGCTTAAGGGTAAAAAAGGTTCAAAATATTTGAGCACTGGATTTAGCAAACATCCCAAGTGGCATTTAGATGAATATGTAAATATGTGCTGCTAAGTTTTTCAATAATAAAAACCCAATGAGAAAACAATATTTGTGTAAGCATCTGATCATAGCGGATTTAATTCATTGTGGAATTAATTTAATTTAATCATTGTGGATTTTTACACCAGCTCTGCAATTCAACACAACAGTCAAGTTCTGTTTATTTATAAATTAATTTATACAATTGATTTCTTAAATGCAAGTAGCTTTACAGTAAAAAAATCAAAAAGATCAAAATTCAAAGAGATCAAAAATCGTCTCAGGTTACGTATGTAACCAACCTATTAATGGGCTGCTTTTTTTCTGAAATCACATGACACGAGTTTGTTCTTTGATTCCTCTTGAAGTATACATACCTGCAGATTAGTTATGAATTCTCTTTGCCAGGGTGAAATTGCAAGCAGAATAAACCTCACAAGAATTGAAAAGGGGCTACTTTCCCATTGACTGGAGTGAGACCATGGACGTCTCTCCAGGTGTCGCAGTTTTTCTTGGTACTCTGTGACAGATCACTGTAGAGGTTCAGTACATGCAGAGTGCACATGAACCGACCATCTCTTCTGCTTTACTAGTTATAACATGAAATAAACATTAATGAACATCTGAAGGTATGTTAAAAGATACAGTACAACTTACCAAAATCATCATCATGTCACATAATTGATCAGTCAGTGTTTCAATTGCAGAAATGCGTCAATAAAACAGCTTGTTTTAACAAATATCATATTTGCTGTCATATTTAGCTCATAAAAGGCCTATATAAAAAATGAGTAGAAATATAATTCTGTGTTATTATAAAAATGTCCCATGTGTAATTTGTTAAGAATCAATTTTAACCTTTAATATTATAATGATGTACCAACTGTGGTTCCCTCTAAAGTTTATAACATTTGTCATGTAATGTAACTTACCTGATAGGCCCCAAATGAATAAATATTGAATTGAAGGTAATCAAATCAAAACGCATTGTAAAAAGAGCTGTATAAATAAAGGTGACATGACAAGTCCAATGTTCAGAATACAGCCATTTATCTCTAGACAAACAACTTTTTG
This sequence comes from Megalobrama amblycephala, assembly GCF_018812025.1. NCBI lineage: Eukaryota > Metazoa > Chordata > Actinopteri > Cypriniformes > Xenocyprididae > Megalobrama > Megalobrama amblycephala. Next base: position 40,635,190 of record NC_063057.1, on the reverse strand, counting down.
ACATGACCTGCAAATTACCACAATACATAAATAATTAGGCGTACCTTAGTGGGAAACAACTGACCTTGTTTAACTGACCTGATTGATCGTATATTGTACAGAGCTCAAAATTATTGTACAAATATGATAATTATCGTACGTCTGGCAACACTGAAGTTAATTAACCAAATATTTTATGTCAATTGCTATCAAATTGTATGAGTTAGTTAACTCAGTACTTCAAGTTAAGAGCAATTAACATGCATGAGTACTACAAACTCAAAACTTAGTAGTTCATACTTAAAACTGGGAACATCATAACTCAAAAATATTGTTCTAACTGATTACCTCAGATGTTTTTGAGTTAGTCTAACTTATTTAGGTTTACAGTGTAACCCTGTCGTAAGATGAATTCTGCGCTTGTTTCTAAGATAGATTGATAAATGAGGCCCAATATGTGTGGGAACACACATGAAAACTAAAAACTTAGCAGGAATGAGGCTCTTCAGGACCAGGAATGAGGAAGCTGCTTTACAGACACACCTGATTTACACACGTCACTCAAACACAGAACCAGGAAACAGGAATCACCTGAGTTCAGTGAAATAGAAACTGAAGTGTAGTTGAGCTGTTGTGTGTTTGTGTCTCTGTATTCATGCTGTAAAATGGCAGAAGCCAGAATTTCTCAGGAGGAGTTCATGTGTCCAGTGTGTCTGGATCTCCTGAAGGATCCAGTGACCATTCCCTGTGGACACAGTTACTGTAAGATCTGTATTACAGGCTGCTGGGATCAGGAGGATGAGAAGAGAGTCTACAGCTGCCCTCAGTGCAGACAGACCTTCAGTCCAAGACCTGCTTTAGCTAAAAACACCATTCTGGCTGAAATGGTGGAGAAACTGAAGAAGATTAAACTTTCTGCTGACTGTTACGCTGAAGCTGGAGATGTGCAGTGTGATGTCTGTACTGGAAGAAAACACAAAGCCGTCAAGTCCTGTCTGGTGTGTCTGAACTCTTACTGTCAGAATCACCTTGAACAACATGAGAGTTGGTTTAAAGGAAAGAGACACAATCTGACTGAAGCCACTGGACGACTGCAGGAGATGATCTGCCCGAAACACGACAAGATCCTTGAGGTTTTCTGCTGCACTGATCAGAAGTGTATATGTGTGCTGTGTACGATGGATGAACATAAAAACCACGACACTGTATCAGCTGCAGCACAGAGGACAAAGAAACAGGTATGAACTTTAAGTGGTCCCATTATGCTCATTTACAGGCTCATGATTATGTTTATAGTGTCTACTAGAATACATTTAAATAATTTAATGTCTGTTTACACCCTCTGTCTGAACACTGTTTTTGTTTCAGTTTCTTTAAACCCACCTTCTGAAAATCACTAAATCTGCTTAAAATCACAGTCTGCTCTGATTGGTCAGCTGGTCCCAGTCTATAGTGATTGATCTACTGCTTAGCTTTTGTGTCAGGAATGTTGTAACACACTTTACCATAAAAATGGTACAGTGGCCATGTGGTACATGTGGGAGCTTTCAGAAAACTCCCAGCTTACAAGCTGTAATTACGAGCTCTACGAGGACGTGAATGCTTTTTACAAGCTAGAATCTCATAACAACAGGAATTACGAGGCCACGTGAACGCACCTTTATGTACACTCTTAATGATGATTGACAGGACTGAATGATTAGTCTTCTTAATATGAACTTTGTACTGGCTTCATAACCAGGAAGCTAAACACTTCTCATAACAAGTCTTGACAAAAGGAAGGCATCATTCAGATGATTTTCTGAGTAAAATGTGTAAAACTATAAAGTAAAAAGATTAAATAAACATGAAAAATGTTGGTAACACTTTACTTGAAGGGGTGTGCATAAGACTGACATGACACCTTCAGAATCATGACATGACACATGTCATGAATATGAAGGAGGTTTTATGAATGTTTATGACAACTGTCATTAAGTGTCATTCACTCAATTATGTCATTTTTAATGCAAAGATGACATTGTTTGAGATGTCCGAGTTATGACAACTTGACATAAACCAACACATCATAACCTGTCAGTGTCTTTGTCATGACAACTTGACATCATTTAGCTTTATGGGTTAACATTACATTAAACTGTCATGTCGTTGGTTTTGACATTGGTTGTCATGAGGCCATTATAATAGTGTCATGAATATGTATCTTGAGCTCAAGTACAGTGGTACAAATTGAACTTGTCATTAAGTGACAATACTCTGACAAATAATTTTATAACAGCGTCATGACTATTTTTCATTTCATGTTTTGTTTTTGTTTTTGTTTTTTTTAAGTTTCCTCCACCAGAAGCTCAGATAATAGACAATTTAAAATTTCGTAAAAAAGATGACACTGTTATAAAATAATGGTAACACTTTATTTTAGGGTCTTTTAACTAGTTGCTTATTACTATCAGCATTCATATGGCTAAAATATTGGCTATTTATTAGTACTTATAAAGCACATATTAATGCCTTATTCTGCATGACCTTATTCTAGATTCTTAATCCTACCCAATACCTAAACCTAACAATTAACTATAATAAGCAGTAAATTAAGAGTTTATTGAGGGAAAGTCATAGTTAATCGTTTATATATGTGTTCCCTATACTGAAATGTTACCAAAATAATGTAATGTAATGTTAACCCATAAAGCTAATTAGTTTTTTTAAGTTTGATAATTAATCTGCTATGTCATGTTTATGACAGGTTATGATGTTTTGCTAATGTCAAGTTGTCATGACAAAGACACTGACGGGTTATGATGTGTTGGTTTATGTCAAGTTGTCGTAACAAAGACATCTCAAACAATGTCATCTTTGCATTAAAAATGACATAATTGAGCGAATGACATTTAATGACAGTTGTCATAAACATGCATAAAACCTCCTTCATATTCATGACACGTGTCATGTCAAGATTATGAAGGTGTCATGTCAGTCTTATGCACACCCCTTCAAGTAAAGTGTTACCAAAATGTTAAATCCACTTATTATTCAACATGAGATAATCATGCAAAATGTTTACATAATATACATACTGTATACTGAGAGATAAATGTTTAATAAGACCTTAAGCAGTACAAATATTTTATAATATGAACAGAACTATGAATTTCACAATTATGTATTATGAAATCGATTATAATCGAAGTAATCTAAGTCTTCTGAAGCAAAATCAAGGTGGCATGTTAAGTCATGTGACATGCATGAACCAGTGAGGTTTGACGTTATTGACGTTTCTCCATATTTGATTTGTGCTCTAGAAACAGAGACATTATTCAGAATATCTTCATTTGTGTCCTGCAAGAGAAAATCATACAAGTTTGTAAAGACATGAGGATGAGTAACAATGAAATAATTTACATTTCTGGGTGAACTATCCCTATAAAACTAGACTTTGATGAAATAATGTCAATTATGACTGAACCTATAACCTTATCATGAAAGATCTTTCACCCCTCAATCTCAGCACTTTACTGATACTGGATTCATATCTGTTTACTTGATGATTTATGTGACGTTTCTCCTGTCATTGGTTTGTCCTTTAGCACCAGCTGAAGGAGACGCAGAGGTGGTTCCAGCAGAGGATCCAGCAGAGAGAGAAAGATCTTCAGCAGCTGAGAGAGGCTGTGGAGTCTCATAAGGTGAGTCTGGAGAAGAAGAGAAGTTTGACAAGTCTCAGTCAGGACTCACTGAAGCCACTGTGTGATTGTGATGTGTGTCCTAACAGCGCTCTGCACAGACAGCAGTGGAGGACAGTGAGAGGATCTTCACTGAGCTCATCCGCTCCATTGAGAGAAGCCGCTCTGAGGCCACACAGCGGATCAGAGATCAGGAAAAGACTGCAGTGAGTCGAGCTGAAGGACGACTGGAGCGACTGGAGCAGGAGATCAATGATCTGAGGAGGAGAGACGCTGAGCTGGAGCAGCTTTCACACACAAAGGATCACATCCATTTCCTGCAGGTAACAGAGATCTAGAAGAACAGGATCATGGTGGACTTGAGCAAGAGACTCACAGAGAAACATTTCATGAGAGCAGAATGAGCCGTTGACTGAAGTGTTGATCTGTGTGTTCGGTTATTATATAATCATCAGTCAGACTCTCATCTGATCTTCTTCTTTTGAGAGAGACACACTTACAAATGCAGTTCAGCTCTGGAAATAGGAAAGATATATTCCAGACAGCAACAGTTCAAAACTTTACTAATATTTTAAATATTTAGTCCTCAAACAGGAAGTTGGGCTGTATTTTACCCCTGCTTTAGTGTATTTAAACCACACAAAACCTGACCTTGTGCTCTGAGACTCAGCGGGTAAGATCCACTTGCAATATTTATTTAAGGGAAATCCAAATTCGTAGTCATCCAGGCAAGAGTCAAAAAAACATCAATACAGTCCATACATGAAACAAGAAAACAAAAACAAAACAGAATGCTCAGTACACCAAGTGACAATAACTTTAATAATAATAAAAAAATCTCAACAAACAAAGGCAGAAACAAACTCAGTATAAATAGACAGACACTAATAACAAAACTCAAGACAGCTGGGAGTGATAATGAGTCCAGGAAGTGGGTTATGGGAAATGAAGTCCGAAATGGTGAGGCAATAGTGCGGGGTGGAGTGCCCTCTGGTTGCTAACCAGGGAACTCCAACTGGTGATCATGACATCTGATTTCAGTTAAGGAAACCCCCCAGCCATCTCCAGAATTATGAATGCCCCCCCAGTTTGTGCGTCCTGGCGCCGGCCCTGGTTGCTTGTCAGACTGTACGAACATGATCCTCATGTCACACTGTAGGATCTCTCAGCTGTCATTAATGTCAGACTGTACGACAGTCAAGACGCATTACAAACGGACCTGCGCATGAAAAATTGTCCGGAGTTTTACATCATCAACCCACACGCGTTCGGTGACTGAGCTGCATTACACGCTACTAAAATAGTAGCTAACAAAGACATCTCTAGTGTTAAGCCGGGTTCACACTGTGCGATTTATAATAGTCCTAACGATGGTTACTTGTCAGACTGTACGAACATGATCCTCATGTCACACTGTGAGATCTCAGCTGTCATTTATGTCAGATTGTATGACAGTCAAAATGCGTTAAAAACGGATGCGCGCATGAAAACTTGTCCGGAGTTTTACATCATCAAAACATACACATTCGATGACAGTGAGCTGCGTTACACACGGGACTGAAATGGTGGCTAACAACGACATCTCTATCATTAATTTTGATCACGGCTTGTCTTGAAAAACGAAGACAATTTGATGTTCGTCGTAGGAGAAGTCACACTGGAGGATTGTGCGCCAAAACTTCTGACACTGCCAGAATTCCGTCGGAGGTAAAATTTGATCGCAACGGTCATTACTGTCGGTGTCAAACTAACGATCAAAGACAACAGATTTTAGGCTAGGATTATAGAAATCTTTTAGGATTTGCAAAATTTGTCTCAGACGACCAAATCGTGGCCAAAATCGCACAGTGTGAACCAGCCTTTAATTTTGATCACGGCTTGTGTTGAAAAACGAAGACAATTTGATGTTTGTCGTAGGAGAAGTCACACTGGAGGATTGTGCGCCAAATCTTCTGACACTGCCAGAATTTCGTCTGAGGTAGCCTAAAATTTGATTTGGCTGTCGGTGAACATGTCAAACTAGAGATCAAAGACTAAAGATTTCAGGCTCGGATTATAGGAATCTTTTAGGATTTGCAAAATTGGTTAAATGTTTGCTCAACGTACTGGGCAGTTTTATTTAACCCAACTCTTGTTTAAAAATGATTATATGGCTGGCTTAAAATGAAATTAAAATAGGTTGGACATGAAAAATCAGACAAATAATTACTAGAGACAACAATAATAAAAGGTGAACATGTATTAATAAGCAAATTAATAAATGTTTATCAGTTAATTATTATTCATTAGACTTATTAATAAATGTTTATTTATTAAACATTTTAATAAATGTTACTCTCCAACATATTTTGGGTTCATTTTAAGCAAACAATAAAGTAATTTTTAAACAATAGTCGAGTTAAATAAAACCTTTTCATTGCCACTAGAGTGAAATTATTGACCCTAAACATACAAGCTTAATAAAAATGCTCATTTTAGAAGAACATTTCAGATGGCACTTAGAGGCTTTTGCATCTGAAGTCTTCAATATGATATAATGAACATGAGAAGAATGAAGCTGATGCTGTGAAAGTGCTGGATTGAGGAAAGTTACTAAAGATCAACAAGAACTGCTCAAATCTGACAGTAGTGCAGGTTATTGGCTGAAGTGTGGAGGTGATGAGCTTTGATTTCTGTTTTCTGTAGATTTTCCAGTCTCTCTCAGCTCCTCCTGAATCTACAGATGTAAATGACGATCCCTTCAGTTCTCTCTCCTCTTTTGATGTTGTGAGAGAATCTGTCCGTCAGCTGAGAGACAAACTGGAGGATTTCTGCAAAGAGGAGCTGAAGAAGATCTCTGACAGAAGTCCTGGAGATTTCATCTGCTCTCAGAAATGATCCTCCATCATCTCATATCATGTAGAAGATCATATTAGAAATGTCTTAGGAACGGATGCAGGGATCATTTTCTCTTGACATGATAATCACACTCTTCATGTCTGTTGATTTCCACAGTCACTTTCACCAACATTGTTCCCAGAACCAGGAACGACTTCCTACAATGTAAGTCACTGAGAAAACAAGCAGGAAAACTCACTGAGTGTGTTCATGTTCTTCCTGTAGAAGGAGAAAGAAAACATGACAGAAGAGTTTTAGAGTTGATCATGTTTGAGTGTTTCTCAACGGGGCGTTGTTGGGGATGTTGAGGTGTTCTTGGGAGGTGTTTGTTATAAAGGAATGTAAATGTCAAAGATTTACAAACTTGAAATTACTTGCAAAAATCGTCTGTAACATAAATACGTTCTAAGTGCTCGGATCAATTGCATCAGAAATTGAACGTATCATCCGTTTACAGTTGGTGCGCGTCTATTGTAGACAGAATCATTGATTATAATGGGTTGTATGTGCTTTTGTGGTGACACGACATGTAACGCCGTTCACGTCAGAGTGGGACCTGCCAGTTTACTCCAATGCGACCAGAATAGACTTTTTCATTTCTACTTCAACTATTTACTTCAGTGTTTCTGTCAGCTTTCTGTAGTGCAGCTGCTGAACTTCCAGTGAAAACAACTTCTGTGTTTAGCATTCAGACACAATATAACACACGTCGGAAGTGCCGTTACACAAGGAATGCTAAAGGTAAAGATATAGAAGTGTGTACTGGCACTGGAAGTATGAAATAAAAAGATTTGAAATGGAATGAACTTTAACAAAAATGTGAATCAGGACACTAAACTGGGGATTCAATATATTCTTCCAAAATAGGAAATCTTCTAAAACTAATGAATAAATATCATTATTTTTCACTGAAAGCCAATTAAAAACATTTAATATTAGAGATAAAATCACAGTAGAAAAAAAGCTCCTCTAGAGTTTCAGAAAAGTAAGAAACTGAAAGATCTTCTGGGAAAATTCCACTATGGATTTATGCTAAACTGGATTTTGTATCAAGTCTCTTTAATCTTTGGGGAAAATTTAAAGAAAGCTCAAAATGGCCAATAATAGACCTACAATGATTAAAACTTGTAAATCACATTATTACACTCATTATTGAATCTATTTAATGGCGAATTAAACTATCAGTTAAAAAAAAAAAAGAATCACACTGACCTCAAACATTTGAATGGTGTAAATATAATAATAGGCCTTTAAATTATAATAAACACAGAATAATAACCAACATTAATATTCAGGGAAGACTGATTAGACCGGCCCAAAAAATGTTGAGATCCACTGATGTAAATGATGATTTTCACAGGATATCTGATAAACTGTACTGAGACACTGATGATATATTGAACTAGATTGGGTAAACCCAGCCTGATCTGCCGGCGATTTGATTTCGCTCGGCAACTCAGTCTGGAAACCTGTACATTCATTTCTACTGCTTCTGTTACACTTTTGCGGGAACCAATCACAGACTGGCTTATCCACCTTGCTCGCTATTGACGGGTATAACACGATGACGATAGAGAAGTGACGGCAAGCAGCTTTTAAACTCTCGACGATGCTGAATGACTTCTTTAGTTCGACAAATCGCTCGACTGGGTGTGAATACCACTCACTTTCATTTTTTTTTTTTTTGCACAACCTGCAAAAATTGCTCAATGCCATTGCTGTTTCTGCAAACTGCTGATCAATGCTACAAACCAATACAAACTAAACCTGTCTGGAGTTTTCGCGTCGCTCTGCAAAGTACGTCAACCGGATCATTGATCTGATTGGTTGAAGGATTATCCAATTGCGTGAATAATGCTCGTTGATCACGCCTCTTGTGCAGCAGAAAATACATACAGACTCCCCAGAACAATGTTCAATTTTAAATTGAGCTTGGTCTGGTGATAGCCATACAAATATTGAACATGAAGAGTTCAGAAACATTAAAAGATCAGATTGATAATTCCTGATTCTGATGTGTTTTCTCTCCATCAGATTCCCATCAGCTCAACCTGGATCTGAACACAGTGAATAAATACCTCCGTCTGTCTGAGAGGAACAGAGTGATTACATTCACTAACACAAAGCAGCCGTATCCTGTTCATCCAGACAGATTTAATCAGTGGTTTCAGGTGTTGTGTAGAGAGAGTGTGTGTGGACGCTGTTACTGGGAGATTGAGAGGAGTGGGCGTGATGTGCGTATATCAGTGTCGTATGAGAGTATCAGCAGGAAGGGATCGGGTAATGAGTGTGTGTTTGGATATAATGATCAGTCCTGGAGTTTGATCTGCTCCTCCTCCAGTTACTCATTCTATCACAATGACATAGAGACTGAACTCCCAGTAAAGTCCATCAGCAGTAGAATAGGAGTGTATGTGGATCACAGTGCAGGAACTCTGTCCTTCTACAGCGTCTCTGGAGACACAATGAGCCTCATCCACACAGTCCAGACCACATTCACTCAACCGCTCTATCCTGGGTTTAGGGTTTATAATGGATCAGTGAAACTGTGTTGATGAATCAGAATAGACTGAAGAGAGACTCTACCCATAATGCTTTGAGCTCATGATGAATCAGTAACAGTGAGATGTTATAGAGTCTCTTATTTTCTCTTCATTACATTAATACTACAGCTGAACTTCTGTCAGTGAAATAACATGAAGAATAAATGTGTGTAATGAATCCTCATATAGACAGTGAGATCAGTGTGTGTGTGTGTGTGTGTTTGTGAGAAAAGGAAAGGAAAAATATCTATTCTTATTTCTGAGTAATTCGTGTGCCGCAGTTGTGACGTCATTGGCGCGCTGCGCGTTCTCGCTTCAGTGCGCAGGAGATCTTAGCGGAGAAAGATGTGCGTTTTGTTCACTTGCATTCAAAAGTGTCTTAAAAGGGAAATAATCAGTGATTAATTTATCTGTGTTCCGTTAAAATGTGTAACTGAGATACATTTAGGGTGACCAGATGTCCCGAAAAATTCGGGACAGTCCCGAAATCTAAACTGTTGTCCCGAATCTGGCCCTAATTGTCCCGAAAATTATACTAAAGCAAAATCTTGAGAAGTTATTGTCTGCTAAACATTAAAAACTGTGTGCAGAGGTTGAGTCGTCCTGCAACCAGCCCCCGCCGGCTGCTCATTGGCTGCAGCATCTCTTTTTCTAAGTTCTAAAAAAATACCGTAGGCGGCTAGGCGTGAATTTAGATATGCATGCCCTTTTTGCCTTGATGAAGAGAGCGCAAGTTGCTGCAGCCGCGAGGAGGACAGTGATGCACGCGTACACGGAGTCATTGATTGTTCACAGCGCTGTGTACAAAAAATACTTCACTACACAATTATTTCGTTATTTTTGTTTAAGATTATTAGCGTTAGGCTATACAGAAAGGTCTGATTTATGCACTGTTACTTACAACAGTCATTGTCTTTTTTCTTTTCACAATGACATTTGAGTTCATGATTTTAATGTTTAATGTTGTTTTTTTGTGGCTAAAGACTAATGACAGACTGCTGTCCTTTGAATAAAAATATGTTTGGTTCAGGTTTGAAATTCATTTTATTATAGGCTATGCAGTCTAATATCATAGAACCCCAACACATTAATAATACAAGATTAAAGGTCCCGTTTTTCGTGTTTTTTTGGAACTTTGATTGTGTTTATCAGGCATGAAAATGCGTCAGGGGTGAAAAAGGTGAGAATAAAAAAGATATTACGTCTCTAGGGGGGTCCGGGGGCATGCTCCCCCGAGTCAAAAATAATTATGGCCTCCTTACTAAGTATTATGCAAGCCATTTCATGCCAGCCTGTCACTGGGTCTAACATTTACAGTATATTTGGGGGAAGAACCTAGCACAATGATTGGTCGAACATTTCTTCTTTTGCTGTTGCTTGATTTGAGGACTGTGCGTGCACAGAGGCGTCACCAGGTTTAGTTTAGAGTGACAAATCGTACCAGCGTACTTTGAAGTCAAAATGCGTATCCGCTACGCAAATTGCGTACAGGTTGGCAGGTCTACTTATTGATAGAACGGTGGACCACTTTACCTTCTGCCTTGTCAGTCCCCTCACCTCAAATCTACCTCCTCAAAAACGGTAGCGTTAGCTAATAATTTTCTACCGGAGCTTTAGCTAGCTGGCTAATGTTGCGTTCTCTCCTGCTGTGTTCAATGACTCCATTCATCAAGCTGTAGCTAACGTTAGCTAAGTCTATGTCAACAGAGCTCCTTTGTAACTTAACTTAGATATACCAGAAAATATTAAAATTATTGAAACCATCCAGGGCTCAACGGTAAGGATTTTTTCTGCTGGCCCAGTTGGGCCAGTGGTTCAAATTTTTATTTGCCCCGCCGAAATTTTCCGGACCCCACAACAAAAAAATTAATAAAAGTAAAAGACAAGAAAATGGGCCTATAAAATAAGCATAGTTATTGTTTTCATTATTTTTGATACATTTAACCTCAATAAATAAGGTTATTAAACCAAAAGCTACTAGATTAAATATTTTAAATATTGTAAGACAAATAAACAGTAAGTAGTAAAATAGTAACAAATAATTAAAGTACAAGTAATAGCACAAATAAATACAACAGAACAAACATATAAATTAAATAAATGGTGCTTTTCAAGTTTTTCATGTAGGTTTTGTGAGATTCTAGAAACATCCTGTGCCCTTTTCATCATGTGATCTTTCTCTGTACACCTTAAAGAGATGCAGGCCTCACGTCATAGTAATGAGTGACCTTATATTCCTTTTATGTACTTCAGTCACTGAACTGCTAGTTTCACTTCACTTGACGGGTATAACACGATGACGATAGAGAAGTGACGGCAAGCAGCTTTTAAACTCTCGACGATGCTGAATGACTTCTTTAGTTCGACAAATCGCTCGACTGGGTGTGAATACCACTCACTTTCATTTTTTTTTTTTTTTGCACAACCTGCAAAAATTGCTCAATGCCATTGCTGTTTCTGCAAACTGCTGATCAATGCTACAAACCAATACAAACTAAACCTGTCTGGAGTTTTCGCGTCGCTCTGCAAAGTACGTCAACCGGATCATTGATCTGATTGGTTGAAGGATTATCCAATTGCGTGAATAATGCTCGTTGATCACGCCTCTTGTGCAGCAGAAAATACATACAGACTCCCCAGAACAATGTTCAATTTTAAATTGAGCTTGGTCTGGTGATAGCCATACAAATATTGAACATGAAGAGTTCAGAAACATTAAAAGATCAGATTGATAATTCCTGATTCTGATGTGTTTTCTCTCCATCAGATTCCCATCAGCTCAACCTGGATCTGAACACAGTGAATAAATACCTCCGTCTGTCTGAGAGGAACAGAGTGATTACATTCACTAACACAAAGCAGCCGTATCCTGTTCATCCAGACAGATTTAATCAGTGGTTTCAGGTGTTGTGTAGAGAGAGTGTGTGTGGACGCTGTTACTGGGAGATTGAGAGGAGTGGGCGTGATGTGCGTATATCAGTGTCGTATGAGAGTATCAGCAGGAAGGGATCGGGTAATGAGTGTGTGTTTGGATATAATGATCAGTCCTGGAGTTTGATCTGCTCCTCCTCCAGTTACTCATTCTATCACAATGACATAGAGACTGAACTCCCAGTAAAGTCCATCAGCAGTAGAATAGGAGTGTATGTGGATCACAGTGCAGGAACTCTGTCCTTCTACAGCGTCTCTGGAGACACAATGAGCCTCATCCACACAGTCCAGACCACATTCACTCAACCGCTCTATCCTGGGTTTAGGGTTTATAATGGATCAGTGAAACTGTGTTGATGAATCAGAATAGACTGAAGAGAGACTCTACCCATAATGCTTTGAGCTCATGATGAATCAGTAACAGTGAGATGTTATAGAGTCTCTTATTTTCTCTTCATTACATTAATACTACAGCTGAACTTCTGTCAGTGAAATAACATGAAGAATAAATGTGTGTAATGAATCCTCATATAGACAGTGAGATCAGTGTGTGTGTGTGTGTGTGTTTGTGAGAAAAGGAAAGGAAAAATATCTATTCTTATTTCTGAGTAATTCGTGTGCCGCAGTTGTGACGTCATTGGCGCGCTGCGCGTTCTCGCTTCAGTGCGCAGGAGATCTTAGCGGAGAAAGATGTGCGTTTTGTTCACTTGCATTCAAAAGTGTCTTAAAAGGGAAATAATCAGTGATTAATTTATCTGTGTTCCGTTAAAATGTGTAACTGAGATACATTTAGGGTGACCAGATGTCCCGAAAAATTCGGGACAGTCCCGAAATCTAAACTGTTGTCCCGAATCTGGCCCTAATTGTCCCGAAAATTATACTAAAGCAAAATCTTGAGAAGTTATTGTCTGCTAAACATTAAAAACTGTGTGCAGAGGTTGAGTCGTCCTGCAACCAGCCCCCGCCGGCTGCTCATTGGCTGCAGCATCTTTTTTCTAAGTTCTAAAAAAATACCGTAGGCGGCTAGGCGTGAATTTAGATATGCATGCCCTTTTTGCCTTGATGAAGAGAGCGCAAGTTGCTGCAGCCGCGAGGAGGACAGTGATGCACGCGTACACGGAGTCATTGATTGTTCACAGCGCTGTGTACAAAAAATACTTCACTACACAATTATTTCGTTATTTTTGTTTAAGATTATTAGCGTTAGGCTATACAGAAAGGTCTGATTTATGCACTGTTACTTACAACAGTCATTGTCTTTTTTCTTTTCACAATGACATTTGAGTTCATGATTTTAATGTTTAATGTTGTTTTTTTGTGGCTAAAGACTAATGACAGACTGCTGTCCTTTGAATAAAAATATGTTTGGTTCAGGTTTGAAATTCATTTTATTATAGGCTATGCAGTCTAATATCATAGAACCCCAACACATTAATAATACAAGATTAAAGGTCCCGTTTTTCGTGTTTTTTTGGAACTTTGATTGTGTTTATCAGGCATGAAAATGCGTCAGGGGTGAAAAAGGTGAGAATAAAAAAGATATTACGTCTCTAGGGGGGTCCGGGGGCATGCTCCCCCGAGTCAAAAATAATTATGGCCTCCTTACTAAGTATTATGCAAGCCATTTCATGCCAGCCTGTCACTGGGTCTAACATTTACAGTATATTTGGGGGAAGAACCTAGCACAATGATTGGTCGAACATTTCTTCTTTTGCTGTTGCTTGATTTGAGGACTGTGCGTGCACAGAGGCGTCACCAGGTTTAGTTTAGAGTGACAAATCGTACCAGCGTACTTTGAAGTCAAAATGCGTATCCGCTACGCAAATTGCGTACAGGTTGGCAGGTCTACTTATTGATAGAACGGTGGACCACTTTACCTTCTGCCTTGTCAGTCCCCTCACCTCAAATCTACCTCCTCAAAAACGGTAGCGTTAGCTAATAATTTTCTACCGGAGCTTTAGCTAGCTGGCTAATGTTGCGTTCTCTCCTGCTGTGTTCAATGACTCCATTCATCAAGCTGTAGCTAACGTTAGCTAAGTCTATGTCAACAGAGCTCCTTTGTAACTTAACTTAGATATACCAGAAAATATTAAAATTATTGAAACCATCCAGGGCTCAACGGTAAGGATTTTTTCTGCTGGCCCAGTTGGGCCAGTGGTTCAAATTTTTATTTGCCCCGCCGAAATTTTCCGGACCCCACAACAAAAAAATTAATAAAAGTAAAAGACAAGAAAATGGGCCTATAAAATAAGCATAGTTATTGTTTTCATTATTTTTGATACATTTAACCTCAATAAATAAGGTTATTAAACCAAAAGCTACTAGATTAAATATTTTAAATATTGTAAGACAAATAAACAGTAAGTAGTAAAATAGTAACAAATAATTAAAGTACAAGTAATAGCACAAATAAATACAACAGAACAAACATATAAATTAAATAAATGGTGCTTTTCAAGTTTTTCATGTAGGTTTTGTGAGATTCTAGAAACATCCTGTGCCCTTTTCATCATGTGATCTTTCTCTGTACACCTTAAAGAGATGCAGGCCTCACGTCATAGTAATGAGTGACCTTATATTCCTTTTATGTACTTCAGTCACTGAACTGCTAGTTTCACTTCTTATATTCTAATTATATAATGCAACTCTGGACAATAAAGTGTGTGCCAAATGATTGAACTGTAGTCTGTGACTGTCTCATTTTTTGGCATCCAGGTACCTGCTTTTCTGTGCCGAATTGCTCAACCTAAAACATTTTCTCTAAATATTTGATCTTCAAATTATTTTATCTGACAGGTTTAAACAGAAGACTTTCAGGTACAGAAATTAATCTAAAGAAGTAATCTAATGTATAACTATAGAATAGATAACTTTATTAAAGTTAATCAAGAGCAGTTACAGATGCATAAAAATGTTTTTAATGTTGAAAATGTAAAACGTTAAATACTGTTATTTGAAATTTGAAAAAAAAATGAAGACACTTTAAAAGTAAAATTAAACCCGCCAGTAGGTGGCAGCGAATCACTGATAATGAGCGAATCATTGAGATTCAACTGATTCGTTCAAGCGGCTGATTCATTCAGGAAGTGTTGCTCAAAGACGCAAAACAATTCTGTGGACTTTGGAACTATTTTCGTTGGCGAGATTTGGTGTCTAAAATGTAAGTCACTTGATATTAAGTTCTTGTTCATTAAACTGTACGCTGAATAAAATCAATATCACATTTGTAATCATGCTAATATTTGGAGAAAAACGGCGCTCTTTGTGTAATATTGATTAACTTTATTAAATTATACATGAAATATATACAGGGGCATTTTTGCCCCTTATCTTGAATTTTGGGGGCATTTTAATAGACTAAATCATGCAGTGAAAGCGTACACTTTAATATGCGCACACTAACTGCCTACTCTACTGCCATCGGACAGTCATATTGTCGAGCCCTGCCATCACTCACCAAATTCAGTCAGGTAAATCGCCGAGGCCAGGCGTGCTTTCAGCTTCTGATGGTGGTCTACACTGGTGATGCAAGGCCCTTCGCGTTAATATTTGCACTCGCGCTCCATTCTGGCACGCGCAAAAAAAAAAATTTCATGCCTGGTTTATAGTGTGCAATATAACATGTGTTCATGTTTCGCGTGTAAAAAAACACATTTTTCACATAATTTACTTATCTGTATACCGCTGTTTCCACTGTCATAAAAACTGGCTGATGACTTCCTTGTTCTATGAAGTCCCTCCTTCAGAAATACGTAACGAGTTCTGATTGTGTTCCTGTGTTGTGATTCGACAGCAGCTTCTGCTCCATCTTTCAAGAATAATCTTTGTGCGAATCCGGCATTAAACTGATTGAGATTGAGGAAGCTGTCCTCAGCAAAATGTGCTGCACATAGTTTTACATGTGGATTATAATTTTCGGGAACCGAGTTAAACATAAACATAAATTGTAACCATTGATCTCTAAGTACAGCGTCCCTGGGAAGGCCAAACAAAGGTGATTGGACTGCGGGATGAAAATAACAGCGTTTCGACGACATGGCGACAAACACACTCTACAAACGCAACTCTTGTGTATAGAGAATGAGAATGTTGCGTCACAGTGTTGCATTTCGGGAAGGCGTCGCCATATTAGCAGGATACGCTATCCGTTGCCGTGGTTACTTAGACAGTGAGACGGTCAGACCGAGAGAAATAGCGTGATATTTGTTTGCAATTTTGCGATACGCCACAGTTTCTTGTAATGAAATGATAATGACGAAGTGAAAGGAAAGTGGCTCTATCGGGAGAGACTAAATAACACCGCCGAGCGTTGCCAAGGGACATTCTAAAACGCTTAATGGGGCTTAATGTAACTTACTAAGACAGTTATATTAACAGACCAAACTCAGTAAACATCATACTAATAAAGTAAAGTTGAGCCCATAATGTGAACGCAACGTGTTTAAATTCACGAGCGTTTTCGTCACATAGAAGACTGTTGAGAAACGTTGCTTAATTTAATAATATCGGCACAACCTAAATTTGTTGGGCTTTATTAGTATAGAGTTTACTAAGTTTGTTATTTTATTGGCACTGTCTTTTTCTTTATGGGAGGAAAACACGTGTAATTAAATGTGTTGCATTCATATTCTGGGCTCATGGTTTTCTGTCCGTAGTAGCCTATGCGGTTTATGGTGTCGGTGCGGCACAGTGCAAGAGTTCAGACCCTTTAAGCAATTAAAAGCAAATTTTTAAATTTAAATTTTTAAAAGTTATTAGCAAGCAGCATTATTTAGAGAAACTGCTTGACATCACTAACCAGTCTAAGACTCGGTAGGTAAAAATATTATTTCTACAATAATAAGCATCAGAACTGTATTAAAAGTGTAGTGCAAGTATGACTCAGCTCTCGCAGTTTACAGGTTTGAGGGTTTGTAATTCAGCCGCAGCAGAATTGTTCTTATGCTTCTAATGATTTAAAGGGTCGGAACTCTTGTATTGTGTAGGCAATAATACCATAAACCAGGTAATTGACGATGTCAGGGTACGTGACAGGTGGTGGTGCTTCTGGGTCTTTCGCAGATCGCACGGGTCGTCAAGCATTTTCCTCTAAATTACGCTGCTTAGGCGGTGTTATTTAGTCTCCCGATAGCGCCCCTTTCCTTTAACTTTCTCCTTCTCCATTTCTTCCCATAAAACTGCACTGTATCGAAAAATGTATTTATTAAATTAATCTGTTCTCTCTCTCTGTTGCGCTTTATCTCGGGTTCACTGAAGAAGTTACCATAGCAACGGATAGCGTATCCTGCTAATATGGCGGCGCCTTCCCGAAATGCAACGCGGAGTGTGACGTAATTCTCATTCTCTTCCTGTGGGCGGAGGTTAGTCAAAAAACTGTTTTAGTGACGTCATTAAAGAAGGAAGTAGAGGGATGTAGTCCAAACTGGCCGTGCGATGTAGGCGACTTCTGTTAAATAAAATATCTCGCTTGGCATTGAACTTTGAGCTTTAAAATTTTACAGATTTTATTTATACTCTAACAACAACATTACACACTAACTAAAGTTTGAAACATGGGATCACGAAGAACGGGACCTTTAATAACTGCATGTTTACAACTTGTGCAGGTAAAGTTACTGGTGGATCCGAAATGGTCAATATTCATATTCATGCATTTTTATTAATATTTATGTTAATCGTTTATGGCTTATGCTTTATCAGTTTTACTTTTGATTTCATATATTCATGTACTTCTACTTATATATATATATATATTAATTCTTATCATATTTTCAAGTATTTACTTGTTATTGTACCCTTATGGTTATTCTTATTTTATATTTAAGAGTATGCTTATGTTCAATTGTTCTTCAAAGTGTTCCAGTGTGACAGGTCACGCTGACACGATTGTGGTTAGACTTTGGACGCCTGCCAAGCACTGCAGAAGTGATGTTTTTCAGAATTATTGCTCATTTGAATCGGATTAAAATATGTCTGTTATTATTCCTGATGACATTTAAAGGGGTAAGATTTGCAAACTTCCCAAAGGGGGTCAAAACAACTCTTATATCTATTTTTGACACTGGACCAGTCTATGACTAATGGGTAAAACCATTTAACCTTTTCTTTTAGAACAAAAACATCAATTTGTGTGGGATGTAAATTTCCCTATATGCTCATGGTATAAAGCTGACCGGGTCATTGACAATTCAGCTTTTTTCTCTCCTTTACTCTCCTGGGCTTCTGCTTCTCTCTTATCTGCAAATGTTTTAATTCTTTTTGATTTTCATCTATTAGATACAATACTCTAAATGTATCTTTAACTATTGACTACTCCTCTATGATGGTATTTTACCTTTTGGTTTTAAGTATTTTCATTATCGATTAAAGTTTGCGTGTGGGGCTAAATTTAATTGTAATGAATAAATAATTTCTCATCAACATTATCTACTGCCTGGATCTCATTTTCCCAAGTTTTTGCATCAGTTACGTATTTTGATTTCTGTGTCCTGTGTTCGACAACGAATTATGTGTGTTTAATAAATATTGTATATAGGCCTATATATAATTACACACACGTTTCAGCGCTGAAGTTGATTTATCTTCACCAGAAGGACGATGGATATTGGTTGTCATTCTTGTTATTTTAACACATAATTCAAGAACACAAAGAAAATCAACTCAAAACGATTTATATTAAAAATAAATCATTTTCATTTTATCACAGTTGTATTAGGTTTCTCATTCAAACAATTGAATTGTGTTAACCTGTTAGAACCCAAAGATAAAAAAAAAACCCTGTTTTCACATATTATGTTTTTTTTTTTATTATAAATTTCTCGCAAAGTGTTTTTTTTTTCATTCAGAAAACAAATGGCATTACAAATAAACTAGTTATTGACCATTAATATGTATGGTGAGATTGCTGAAGGATTGTTCATGCTTGTTTATGTTGATTCTGTCACCTGTAAATTTTACTCTTGTAATTTTAAATTTACATGAAAAAAATAAACTGGAACACATCAGCAGGAAATCTTCAATACAGCCGTACTCAAAGGGAGGTTTAAATGTTTTAGACTTCTTTTTTTTAAACCTTTAACCAGGTTTTATAAACATTAAAAATAAATTGGTTAAAAAATGTTTAAAGGGGAATTTGGTTTGGTTCTGGATTCCTAATTTGATTTTTAAAAGATGTGTAATTTTACTTTTTTTGCTTTCAAATGTACGAGACTACCTATGAAGCTTTCAACTTTTCATAAGCAAGCTCTTGAGTAATGGAAGCTGATCTTTAAACATTTTTCCTCCTCACATCTGGAATAATCAATATATGTTATCATCTCATAAATCCTTTTTCTTTCCTGATTGGTTTAATAAGGGTATTGTTTTTGTTTCAGGATTGGTAAACAATAGTGGAGACTTGTATTCTTATAAAGACTTTATTGAACTATATGATAGAAAACTTCTGTTTTGATGCATGTACAAGTTGTTGTTTTACTGTAATTTGCGTTTGAATATCCCTCAACTATTTATTCAAGGGGTTAAGATCTTGGATGTTAAATGTACAAATCAGTTTAAGAAACTACATCACTGCTAGTAATAATTCAATTATTAAGGCTTATGGGAAATGGTTCACACTTTTCCCTGATATACATTTCATACAGTAGGGACAGTGCTAAAACAATTTTTGTTTAATAATGAAATGAAGTCCATTTAAAAATTATTCATCATTATTACCGTTGTAATAAATACTTAAGTAAATTTAACTAAAATGTTTCCTCTCTTTGCTCCTTTTGCCAAGAGGAGGAAGAATCTCTTTTATTCTAAATATTTTTGGCTTCAATATTTCAGCTTCCTTACTTTGTGTATTTCACCAGTAGTGTAATATTTCTGTCAGTAATGTCTTTTTCACTCTGATGTCTTTGAAAATGAAGAGCTAGATGATGTCTTAAACTTTGTTTGTATGATGGGTAAATATCAGATTCATAAAGCAAGATACCTTAAAGCTGCAGTAGGGAGTTTTTAGAAAACATTGACTTAGCCTGAAAATTTGAACAAGCACAACTCACAGGTCACTCCCCCTTGTGCTCTGCTGCGCTACAGCCCTCCCTCCACAGAACCATGCATACATACATAATTTGTCAGGACTGTTTTGAAATTATCTTAGTTGTGTAGTTCTTAAAAAATGAAACAAATCAAGCAGGGATACTTACTTGTCAAGCAGAAATGTGGCTAACTCTCTTAAGTCCTCTTTATCGAGTGACAACGCCACTCACTGTGTTGTTTGCAGCTCCAAGTCTTTCTTGTGAAGATCATTGGAGGCACATGCAGTTCAACAATGCAGCAGGATCTTGGTTTCTCCAATGGCTGCATCAGGTGCGTCTTGTTTCATTAGTGTGGTCAAGATTTTCACATCTGCTGGCAGGTTCTTCTTTAAAGGTTTTCTTCCTACATGCCCACCGAATGCCAGAGAGCCTTTGTGTTTCCATTGGAAACTCATCCGGATACTTGTGTTTCTGTGTCTTTACAAGTGAAACATGCTGCTTTAGGAGTTTGTGATGAAAGGATAAAGCTTTTCCACTGAGTCAAAAAATCTTTCCAAAGGAAGCTTGACCTGAATTCTGTGGGTGATCATTGGTCTGAGATTGGGCCTGTTCTTACAGGTGTTTGGTTTTCAGGCCTTTACTTTTCCTCATGGTCAGCTTTTTTATTTTTGTTTATTATTTTTTTAACATTTCTAGGAACCAGTCATGGGGGAGGATCTTTTCCAAATCAATCCGCTTGACAGAATCTCTTTCAACAATACTCCTAGGGAATTCACTGTTGCAAGGCCTATTATAATTTGTCACCATAGATTTGTGGAATGATACGTTCTATTGAACTTCTTCAAGCGTCTACTAGAACTGAAGTCTATTATTTTGACCTGCAAGCTGTTTGTTGATGAGCAGGTTTTCCAGCTTGATGTCGCTCTGGAAGACGCCCCTAGCCTCGCCTGTAATGTTGGCGTGAAAAATGTGCAGGCAAGACGGACGGTTCTCTGTTCTCGTAGTGGATCAGACACCTACTAGATCAAAGGCGGATCTATCCTCAGTCCATATTTTCATTAGGATAAAACAGACAATGTCCAGAAGAAGACGTTATGTTGGGGTATATGGAAGTAAACTGACCTGTCTTTCCCTTTAAACTTAAATGGATCATTTCTTCCTCATTTTCTGAGGCGAGTTGGTGCTGTTGTTCTCCTCAGTTATTGATGACACAGTCGGAGAAGTACTGTTATTATATTATAAATATTGTAATTATATTAGAGTTGCTATGACGATTGTGGTAGATTTTTCCCTACGCACCTGACTTAAACCGGGTGTCCCAGACACCCATAAATAAAAGTCTAATACTATAAATAAACTACTTTAATACCATAAATAAGTTTATACTCTACTAAGCGTACTTCAATACCTGTTCAAGTCGGCCGACGTCTCGGCCTGTTTTGGGCACTATCACCTGATACTAAGCTCTTTAGTACTCCTCACCTCCACTAAACACTATAATTATAGTATAGAAGTAAGATCTCTAGTGCTTAGTTTGCTGCGCAGCCTAAAAACCAAACAGACTCCAGACTATGTCTCAGAATATGCTTTAATCACGGCCGGGAGAGTTCTCATCAATTCCAGAGAATCTCTCTCCGAACAAA